>NC_134487.1:132317484-132617484 GCF_040206685.1 Ascaphus truei
GCCGCGTGGGCAGCGGGAGCACCGGAGGGAGGGGGGAGTGAAACCCGAGCCTCGCGGGCAGCGGGAGCAACGGAGGGAGGGGGGTGAAAAACCCGACCCACGCGGGCAGCACCGGAGGGAGCGGGGGTGAAGCACCTGAGACGCGCGGGCAGCGGGCAGCACCGGAGGGAGGGGGGTGAAGCACCTGAGCCGTGCGGGCAGCGGGCAGCACCGGAGGGAGGGGGGTGAAGCACCCGAGCCGCGCGGGCAGCGGGAGTACCGGAGGAAGGGGGGAGAAACACCAGAACAGTACAGTATATATAAATATGTATTACAGTGCATTAAATTCCCCCCCACCTCAAGCATCTGTCCACAATCCTCTCCATGACCGGATCAGTGCAGGTCTTGTAAGCAGGAGGTGACACAATTATACAGGAGGATATATAGGAGGAGGAGCAGCAGACACACGCGCGCGCGCACCCCAACCCCCCCCCCCCATTACTTACCCGTGCAGAGAAGGAAGGGCGGTTTGAAGTCCTGGCAACTCCAAGCCGCGTCACAGCCAAAGGGTTTTTTTTTTTTTTTTTCGAGCAGGGGATTTTGTTTTTGCAGAGCAGGGGAAAAGCTACTGGCCACGAGCCAATATCCGATCGCAGCTGGCGAGTTGGCGACCGGGTTTGTCGAGCACTGTCTATATCATACAAACACTCACAAAGGGGGTAAGCGCGGCCCTCCTACCCCAGCCGCCAAAGCTCCCTTACCCCCTCGCCGCTCCCTTCCCCCCTCCGCCCGCTCCCTTACCCCCCCGCCCGCTCCCTTACCCCCCCGGCCGCCAACTCCCCAGCCGCTGGGGGGCCAAGCAGCCTCGGATCTGCACCAGTCCCACTCTCCACCACCTCTCACTCCCGTTGTGTGTGTGTGTGTGTGTGTGTAGGGACATTTTACTCCTGCCAACAATTTGTGCCTCACTTTCACCCCCCCCCCTACCCCTGTCCTTCACCCCCCCTACCCCTGCCCTTCACCCCCCCTACCCCTGCCCTTCACCCCCCTCTACCCCTGCCCTTCACCCCCCCTACTACCCCTGCTCTTCACCCCCCCCTAACCCTGACCTTCACCCACCCCTACCCTTCACCCACCCCTACCCTTCACCCCCCCTACCCCTGCCCTTCACCCCCCCCCCCCACGCCTGCCCTTTGACTGACGCACGCACACACCCTGACTGACGCACTCACACACCCTGACTGATGCACGCACACACCCTGACTGACGCACGCACACACCCTGACTGACGCACGCACACACCCTGACTGACGCACGCACACACCCTGACTGACGCACGCACACACCCTGACTGATGCACGCACACACCCTGACTGACGCACGCACACACCCTGACTGACGCACGCACACACCCTGACTGACGCACGCACACACCCTGACTGACGCACGCACACACCCTGACTGACGCACGCACACACCCTGACTGACGCACGCACACACCCTGACTGACGCACGCACACACCCTGAGTGACGCACGCACAGACCCTGAGTGACGCACGCACAGACCCTGACTGACGCACGCACACACCCTGACTGACGCACGCACACACACCCTGACTGGCGCACGCACACACACCCTGACTGGCGCACGCACACAAACCCTGACTGGCGCACGCACACAAACTCTGACTGGCGCACGCACACAAACCCTGACTGGCGCACGCACACAAACCCTGACTGGCGCACGCACACAAACCCTGACAGCCGCACGTACACACACTGACAGCCGCACGCACACACACCCTGACTGACGCACGCACACACCCTGACTGACGCACGCACACACACTGACGCACGCACACACTGACTGACTGACGCACGCACACACACACACACACACACACTGACTGATTGACGCACTGACTGACACACACACATACATACTGACGCACGCACACAACCCCTCACAGCCACACGCACACACACACAGACTGACGCGCGCACACACACACACACACACACACACACACACACACACACACACACACACACACACACACACACACACACACACACACACACACAGACTGCTGCACACACACCCACTGACTGCTGCACACACACACACTGACTGCTGCACACACACACACACACACACACACACACTGACACACACACACACACACACACTGACACAAACAAACACACACACTGACACACACACACACACACACTGACACACACACACACACACACTGACTGACACACACACACACTGACTGACACACACAAACACTGACTGACACACACACACACACTGACTGACGCACGCGCGCACACCCCCACACCCACAGACTGACGCGCGCGCGCACACACACAATGAATGGTACACACACACACTGACACACACACACAGACACACAGACACACAGACACACACACTGACGCACACACACACACACTGACTGACGCACACACACGCACGCACACACACACACACACACACACACACTTACTGACGCGCGCGCGCGCGCACACACCCACACCCACACACTGACTGAATGACTGACTGACTGCCGCACGCACACACGCACACACTGACTGTGTGTGTGTGTGCGTCAGTCAGTCTGTGTGTGTGTTTGTGTTTCTGCGTCAGACTCACTGACGCGCGCGCACACACACTGACTGACGCACACACAATGACTGACGCACACACACTGCATGAAGCTGTAAAGGAGGGAGGGGGGGAACTGGATTGATGTGAATGGGGGACAAACAGAGAGAGGGGGAGGGGTGAGGAGAGAGAGAGGAGCGGGAATATTACATCCCGGGCAACGCCGGGTCTCTCAGCTAGTATAAAATAAACGTAAAGAGAGGGTGCATACCATTCAATGATGGATACAAAAAAAAGGAACAACAGGACAGTCACTCTTATACTCCCAGAAAGTGAATATATATATCATTTACGTGAATCACTATCCGTATTTGAAGTGTGTGTGTATATAAATATATATATACATACAAATGAGCATACAGTAATATTTCCATTTGCTATTTGCCTTGCTATGGAGGGTTTTTGTCACTTTTTTACTCACATAACTTCACATATACATACATATATAATATATAATATATACATATATATATATATATATATATATATATATATATATATATATATATATATATATATATATATATATATATATATACATGCAGTGGAAGTGTATTGTGTGTATTTACCTACACACTCACTCCACATTTCAGTAACATACATATACATCTAAATAATATTCACATATACTGTACACGTTTGCTATAAATGGAATTATTACAATTTTACATTATATACACGTGCAATGAATGGAATAAACACTGTAATAAGTTTGAAATCGCCTATCCGAGCTGCTATGCATGGCTGATCCCTTTTCTCCAGCTTCCTTGAATGTGCTATGAGGAAGATCATGTGACCAGATGCTAGTGCACGTTTAGAGAGAGGGAGGGCAGTGCTGACAAAGGGGTGTGCCTGGGTTTGTGACAGGACATGAAGGGGCAGTGCCTTAGCAAATGCTTGTTAAAATAGAATACAAGAAAATTGGTCTTTCAAAGTTGTTTTTTTAAAAACAGAAAATGCTAAAAGTATTATTTCTTACTACAGAACTGATTTATTAAAAAAAACACACATGCAGGATATAGACTGAACTGCAGCTTTAAGGGTTCACGTCGCCGTATTGTTTGTTACATGTCCATACTACTAGATGTAGGTGTTTTTAACGCCCCTATTCAAAAGGCTGTGAAGTCGACTTCCCCTTGCTTGGGAAGATTTAAGCCCCATTCCAATGGAAGATAGCATTACATTCTACAGTATTGAATAGGAGTCCATGCTTGACAGCAGAAACTAGCATCTTTGCCATGACTTTATTTAGATCATATAGGAATTATATATTTAAGTTTCCTGGTTCAAAACTGGCCAAACATGACATCAGTTTCATCAAAGAATTTTTTTTTTTTATATATATATATATATATATATATTACACACATACATGGCTTTCTGTGGGATTTCTCTCCTTTAATACAACTGGTGCTTTTTTTGCACAACCTTTTGCCCAATTATGCAGCAGGGAGATACAGTATGATAAATGTATTAACAATTTAAAGGGGGGGTTGCTGCACTCCACAAAATAAATAAAGTATACAGTTTACCGGTGCTGCTGGTTCAAGGAGGTACCTGTCTGGTATGTTCCAAAGTGATACTCAGGAAAGAAGGATCCAGCGCTCCACGGTTTTCTAAATAAAGTACATTTATTGTGCCACACAACGTTTCGACCAATAGGTCTTTCTCAAGTGACAAAGCATTTACTTTATTTAGAAAACCGTGGAGCGCTGGATCCTTCTTTCCTAAATGTATTAACAAGGCATTATATTTATGTTGTTTCAAGGTACTTTGCCCCTACAAATGTAGTTGCCATTTCTGCACCCACTCACGCATTAGATCATGGATAACACCATTTTGTTCTGAGCTGTTCTGACATATAGTATTGCATTGCTGGTATATAAGGGCCGATGCATCTGTATTATGTCGTGTGTTTTTGATAGCTTGTGATTTAGGGAGCTAGGGAGGAATACATGACAAAAGTATTAAAATATATGTGTAACGGGTTTCCCCCCCCCCCCAATCTCACATTGGCCCGGGTAATCTAACCAATCCCCATTACGTGATCGTGTATGGTGGTGCACCTGCAAGTAACAGGACTCCTGAGTCTCCCGCTTGATGGTATTAGGGGATGTCATCAGGACAGGTAGCTGAGGTAGTGGGTGCGAGTCCTACCTATATCCAGTGCAGCGCCTCCACCTCATCAGGATCTGTGCTTCCGCAGGGAGATGGTCCTGGTGAGGAACTCCTTCTTGGTGGTGCCATCCACTGCTGAGTAACTCCACACTCACACAGTGGAGGTATATTCAAACAGGGCATCTTTATTGATGGTTGGTATGGGCAAGCTGCCCCTCACAGCTAGCAGCTCAGCCACTCATCTCCTTGCAGCACTCCATTAGGAAGGTCCCTTACCCTAATAGATCTGCTTTCCACCTCTACTCTTAAAGAGATTCCCCAGCTTCTCTGGCTGCTGTAAGCTCCTCTCTTGAGCTGCTTTGTCTCTCTCAGCTCCTCTAACTCTGCTGCGTATGCTCACTGACTCACAGCTAGCAGGAGACACTGCAACATTGTTGCAGACCTTCACGTGCCTCTCACTGAACTGAACAGCACAACAACAGGAAACTGAACTTCTAACTTTAGGCAGTGCTGTGTCTTATATCACCCCCCCGGAGAACAAACATGCCCTGTATCCTAAGTGGGAACACACTGCATGTTGTCACTTCCTTTGGGGATATATGACACCTCACCAGGGTGTGAGGGCAAACCTCCATTGATTGTTGCTGGCAATCCTGCACACTTACCAGGGTTACTGCCAACATGAGAAAGAGATATGTACACCAATCCTAGACATGGCTACATTCTCCCCCTGGTGGAATCCCAACGAACTCGCTTAGGAACCTAAATTTGCGGAACCTTCCTTCAGGTAGCACTGCAAAACATAACAACACATTATTACAGTACATATCTTTTCTCAAAACATTATAACAGATACATCCTAACGTAGATGTGTAACACCCAGAATTATTCCCTTCTGTAGAACCCATGACTGGTACCCCCATACCTTCTCAAGGTGGCTTGCGCACAGCATGGTCCACTGGGCTTAGAGCATCAATGCAGTAACACTCTGGGTGACACACTGGACACCCACAATCAGCCCATAATCCTGGCATGGATACTAATGGACTGAAAGGATCATACCCATAAACCTCCCTAATGCATCTCCTGGAGATGTAGACTATCCCCTCTTGACTACACCACTTCTCATCTAACCCGCCAGGATCCCAATTTTCTTCTCCTAATCCTTCCTCTTCATCAGTGCCATATCCCCTATCTTCATCAGGGGCGCCCATTTCGAACTTACTTTCTCCCTCCCATTGATGATGAAAATAAAGTAACCACTTTTGGCGATCCCTAATAACTCTTTCTGACAGTGGGGGCACATAGGGGGTTCCCTGGGCAATAGGCACAATATGAGCAACATTACCCAAATCCCCAGATGAAACTCCCAATGTTCCTGGGGACCCAAAATTTGACCCAATGCTCTTAGAATCACACCCCACCATAACAGTACGATTGTCATCATCAGTGCAGTATAACATTCTTTGCATAGCCATTTCCCTCCCCGATCCCTCATCGTATGTAAAGCACTCGCCCCAGTCCAAGTTTTCCCCAGTCCATTCTTCAGAAGTGGCTCGGGACTCCCCAGAAAACCCTTGGCTAGACTGGGACCCATAGGAAAAAGTGACAGGGGCATGGGTTTTAACTATGGCCGGGGGTTGGGCATAAGGAAACACTGCCGACATACGCGGGGCTACGACCCGCAACTTCTCGCTACCTTGCCCAGTACCATCGGACTGGCACTCCGGTTCATCTGTGTCATTGTTCCCAGGCTTCCGCAGGGCCTGCCGGCTCTTCCCGGACCCCGGCGACCTGGTAGAGCTGCTTGGCCGCGAGGACGCGGCCATCTCGCGGAACTCGCCGCCATCTTGCGTTGGGTTCCCAACCGGAACCTCTTCCTCCAGAACGACGTCCGCCGCCGGAAGTGATGGTTCTGCTCTCCGCTCCATTCGGGCCTGGGCTAGGCCTTTCTCCGCCGTTGCCACCACCGGCGCCTGTGGAGGGTAAGGATGTATCTCACCGCTCCGTCGGCTCGGGATGGGTTCCTCTCCACCGTCTGTTCCGCCAGTCACCACGGCCGTGGGACTCCGCCTCACAGGTTGTTTCTGTACCGGCGACACAAGACTCCGCTCTGCCGCGACACAGGTAAGTGCCGGTTCTTTCACAGCACCGCTGTAGTGATCCGCCGGTAGGCGCATCACCACCGTCGTTGGGGTCGCTTGCTCCTCGGCCGAGGAGCCAAACTCCCACTCAGGGAGTGGCACTCCTGCAGGGGATCGACAGTGAGATTCCAGGCTCTCACCGCGGTTGTGGGCCCCTTTCTCTTGAGGCTCCTTTGCAATCATTAGAAGCGATCCCCCTTCTCCAGGATCAACTGGTTCTTGCTTGACCAAGGGCGGAGCTTCAGCCGTCAACTTGGCTGTGTCCGCTCCCGCCTGACCGAGATGGGGACCCCTCCCCCTGGTGAAGATTTGGGGAGGATCACACAGATTCACGTTATGGCCCCTAATTGGCTCTGAGTCCGTCACAGTCTCTGAGGGCGCGGCTACAGCTTTCGCGCCATACCTCCCCGCAGGGTGTGGTTTTTCTTGTGGCGCCAATCCTGGCCAACTTTCTGCAATTTTAGCATTTGCAGCATTTTCTGCAACTGGCCCACGAGGTCTCCCAGGGAAGCGGGAACCGCCATTTTGGATCGCTCTGCAATCCATGTTAGCAGCAGTTGTAACTTCATGTTTCTCTATCTCATCCACTAGCTTCTTCCAGGAAAGGGGGTCACCCCGTATCCAGGAGCACCTCATCCTGACTACAATAGGATGGTCAGGTATTGCTCCTCTCAGAAATTGATCACAACAGTACACATTCATCTCAGTGGCCGTAATACGATCCCTTTTCCGCATCTCCCATAAGACTGTTATAATGCGCAGGAGGAAATCAGATAGCTCCTCTCCGTCTTTCTGACGAAGACTGTAGTACTGCTTCATAACTTGTCCTATGTCCTCTTCACACGCAACGGACTGAGTGAGCATTACTACTGACTCCGCCACCGCCATTTTGGTTGCTGTGTTTGTTCTGATTGTACATGGAGCTCCTCTCTGCAGGGCAGCTGCCATACCGATACAACAACCATGCCTTGTGCACCACCATGTGTACCTAATGTAGATCTGACTCGTGTTTGCACTACCTCAGGCTAGGCTCACTCTTGCTGTGTCTGCTGTATCTCCTTCCTCCCAGTCTGTGCTCCCTTTGGTAAGTGATCTGGAATGGACTAGAGTACTCTTCCATGCAGTACTTGGGCGTCTACCTACTGTTGGCTAGCCTAGTGCAGATCCTCTCCAGAATTCCTGACCACGTTAACAGGCTATCCCTTCAGGCATCCTACCCCTAGCGCTACCTCAAGGTGACTAGGACAGCTATAGCCCCCGGCTCCAGACTCACTAACCCCTTTCCAGCACAGAGTGGCAACAGACACTCTCCCTGTTTCCTATTGTGTGCCTAGCAAAAGCCTGTCCTGTTAACAGGCATCTCAGCAGCGCCTCCAATTGTAACAGGTTTCCCCCCCCCCAATCTCACATTGGCCCGGGTAATCTAACCAATCCCCATTACGTGATCGTGTATGGTGGTGCACCTGCAAGTAACAGGACTCCTGAGTCTCCCGCTTGATGGTATTAGGGGATGTCATCAGGACAGGTAGCTGAGGTAGTGGGTGCGAGTCCTACCTATATCCAGTGCAGTGCCTCCACCTCATCAGGATCTGTGCTTCCGCAGGGAGATGGTCCTGGTGAGGAACTCCTTCTTGGTGGTGCCATCCACTGCTGAGTAACTCCACACTCACACAGTGGAGGTATATTCAAACAGGGCATCTTTATTGATGGTTGGTATGGGCAAGCTGCCCCTCACAGCTAGCAGCTCAGCCACTCATCTCCTTGCAGCACTCCATTAGGAAGGTCCCTTACCCTAATAGATCTGCTTTCCACCTCTACTCTTAAAGAGATTCCCCAGCTTCTCTGGCTGCTGTAAGCTCCTCTCTTGAGCTGCTTTGTCTCTCTCAGCTCCTCTAACTCTGCTGCGTATGCTCACTGACTCACAGCTAGCAGGAGACACTGCAACATTGTTGCAGACCTTCACGTGCCTCTCACTGAACTGAACAGCACAACAACAGGAAACTGAACTTCTAACTTTAGGCAGTGCTGTGTCTTATATCACCCCCCCGGAGAACAAACATGCCCTGTATCCTAAGTGGGAACACACTGCATGTTGTCACTTCCTTTGGGGACATATGACACCTCACCAGGGTGTGAGGGCAAACCTCCATTGATTGTTGCTGGCAATCCTGCACACTTACCAGGGTTACTGCCAACATGAGAAAGAGATATGTACACCAATTCTAGACATGGCTACATTTGTATATGTAACAGGTATTCCCCCACCCAATTGCATATAGAGTGTATGTGAGGGGGGACCTATATGTTACCAGGTGTGGTGCTTTACCTGTTAGACTCACCGGAGGCCTGAGCCTCCGCTAATGAGAGCCTGGGGTGTATCCTCTAGAACAATACTATATGGTGCAGCGCCTCCACCTGCGATGGCTCCCAGCAGAGCGGGAGTTGTTCCTCGCAGGGCACATTCAAATGAACACATACACTGGATGTAAAATAGCAACGGTCTTTACTATATGCAGAATGTAACTTAACACATACTGTATATCAGCAATCCACAACAAGATATATGTACCACCCTCTGCCACTAGCTGGCAACTATAACCTTCTTAGCCCCTAACTGGGCTATAACCTACTTCCCAACCCCGTGTCCAAAGAGTCCAAGCCCACCCAAGCGTGTGAACAGGGCTGTCACATGTGAGGAGCAAGTTAAAGTTGGTGCACGTGTGGAAGGTTGTAAATACCTGCGCAGGTGTCTCTACACCTGGGTGTCTTCGCAAAGGGTCTACCGGTGCCGCTTGGACCAGTGCTGATCTGTACCTCCACGTGGGATGGGGTCCCACCGTAAGGACAGTCTCTGGATCAGCAACACAGCTACAAGAACATGCAGCAAACCCCTTTCACTGGGTCCTGAACTAAAGAACTGCACAGTGTCTCTCCCTCTCAATACACTAATGAACTGCACAGGGTATGTCACTAGGTCCCTGCCTAGCACGCAGATTAAGGGGCACAGGGTCCTTACTTAAGGGCCTTTCCCTGTGACCACCCACCCTCACTAGTGGGGAGTCAGGGCCTCAACTAGTACAAACATAGGTTTTGGATGTCAGGGTATCAATGTCCATCCGAATGTTAAGTGGGAGCCAAACCATATGCCCAAGTATTTTAAACTAGTAACAGGAGTTAGGGTGGTTTTAGCGTTGGTTCTGATCTGGAGCTCAGTCATTGGAAGCTTTAAAAATTTAGCCTTGGTCCCAAATACCATTGTTACAGTCTTGTCAGTGTTTAAAAACAGTTTGTTTTGGGAAATCCAATTTTCAAGTCTCAAAAAGTCAGATTGAAGTATGTGTTTAAAGTCGGAGAGGCTATGGCTGTGTGCATATAGGATTGTGTCATCTGCATACATGTGTATTGAAGCTTCCTTACAAGCTGTGGGAAGATCATTGATGAACAATGAGAAGAGTAGGGGCCCCAGAACAGAGTCTTGCGGGACACCACAGGTGATATCCAAGGGGTTGGAGTTAGAGCCTGAGATGGACACATGTTGGGATCTACCTGAGGTAGGAATGAAACCAGTTTAAAGCATGCTTCCCTATTCCAGAGCTCTGAAGTTTGTTAAGCAAGATAACATGATCAACAGTGTCAAAAGCCTTTGCAAAATCTAGGAATATTGCACCAGTAAGTTGTACCTGTTCCATTCCACACTGAATTTCATTGCAAACTTTTAGCAGGGTAGTTACCGTGGAGTGTTTGGGGCGAAAGCCAGATTGGAATTGGCTAGGGAAATTTGTCTTGGTATAGTACTCGCTAAATTGGGAGTCAACACATTTTTCCATGACTTTGGATAGTATTGGGAGAAGAGAGATTGGCCTGTAGTTTGAGACAGTGTTTTTGTCCCCACTTTTGAAGATTGGAACAACTCTGGCAATTTTCCAGGTCTTAGGTATATGGCCTGCAGACTAGAGTTGAATAGAGTTGACTATGGAAGCAATTGGTTTGGCAATAGCTGGGGCACCAAGTCTTAGGAACTTAGATTGCAGTAAGTCAGGTCCACATTGGCTGCTTAGGCTTAATTTGAGGAGCGCTTATGCAATCTCCTCTTTGGATACTGGAACAAATTGAAAATTGTGAGGAGTGTTGGGAGAGGGTGGGGCTATATGGGTACTCACAGAGTGAGGTTCATGTTTGTGGTTTGCGTTGCGTTTCGCTAATAAGTAGCACACCCCACAAAGTAATCATTGAATGCATTTGCAATGTCAGTGGGGTTTGTCAGAGTAATATCCTCCTCAGTGATATTACTTGGGTGTTGATGGCTAGAAGGCTGGAATATATTGTTGATAACCTTCCAGAAGTTAGCTTGGTTTGATGTATTCTGGTGAAGATTGTCAGAGTAATATTGTGCCTTTGCATATCTTGTTTGCTTTGTGCACATGTTCCGCAGGCATCTGTAGTAATTAAGATCGTTGGTAGTGCCAGTTACTTTGTAACTTTTCCACAAGGCATCCCTGAAATGGTAGAGTGGGCCCCCATACTCTATTCTGTGTACTGGAGCATGGGTATCACAGAGCTTTAAGAACTCGGATTGGAAATAGTCTAGTGCAGAATCCGGGTCGGGAATTAAGTCAATTCTGTACCAAGGGCAGTTGGTAAGGTCAGCCAGAAACTGTTGTGGGTTAAAGTTTCTAAATGTTCTAGTGAGGAGAACTTTAGGGCTTGATTGGGGTGGTTTAATTTTCCTTACACAGTACACTATTGCATGGTCACTGAAAATGTCAGCAAGGATGCCAGATGATTGGATTCTGCTGGGATTTGAGGAGAAAATCTAGTCTAGCAAGGCATGGTTGTGATATTTCAGGTTTGTCCGTGTGGGTTGGGAAATGAGTTGCGTTAGGTTAAGTGACTTGAGTTGTATCTGGATTTTGTGGTTTTTATGGTCGAGCCAATTGAAGTTGAAATCTCCAAGAACTAGCAGCTCACTCTTCTCTTTCAGAGAGGAAATGGAGCCAAGAAACTGGGTGATATCAGTCAGGGACTGGAGAGGGGCTTTAGGGGGGCGGTAGATGCCAGCAACCAAGATAGGCTTAGAAAAGGGGAGGCAGATTTTGCCAACTAGGATTCCAAAGGAGGGTGGGCTTGGGGGGCAATTTAACAGTGTAAATTGTAAGGTATCTGCAACGTAAAATAACACCCCTCCTCCTCTCTTTGACCTATCTCTCCTAGAAATGGAATATCCCTGAATGGTGATATTTGCATTGAGGGTTTTAGGGGTTAGCCATGTTTCTGTGAGAATGATGGATTTGGCTTTATGCATAAGGCACGATGCCCTTAGTTCATCCAGTTTGGGCAGCAGGCTGCGGATATTTATATGGGCGACAGATAGACCTTTTTGGAATTTGAAGGGTGTATTCTCAGGGGTATGGGACAGAGTTGAGAAGGGAGGGCCTGGGTTAAGTTCAATATCACCTGCTGAAGAGATTAACAGTATGAGTAGAAATTTGAGTAGTTTTCCAGTTATAAATTTGTGATATTTGCCATTAGAGTGAGCAGTGGTTGGTGTGGTGGTTTTCAGAGTTCTCCACCAACATTCAGTATATAATGCAAGGCTTTTGAGTAATCCAGGGTGTATGGTGATGTTGGATGTAGGCCAGGAGGGGGGGTTTGTGGTGGATAGAGAGAATAACATTTCCATGATGCCACGAGAAAGAACAAAGCTGAGGCACATACAAGGTGCATTATCACAGAGGTAAGTAATGCTGCATGAAGCTGTTGTGAGCCAAGTGAGTGTGTGCAGACTAGACAGCAGGAGTGTGCCTTTTCCTTGTCAAAATGTTTTGCTGCATTGCAATGCTAGGGCCTATTCAGGGTTTGCAGAGGGTTGAGTGGGGTGTGTGGGTGGCTTGTGGACACCAGGGTGGTTGAGTGCCCAAGGGCCTTCACTACTTTGGGGGATAATCCATCAGGTGTGGACATTGAGATGGAGGACACTGTGAGGGTACGGCCGTGCGAGGCCTAGTAGGTGGGGACAGTATATTGTTATTATTCTTATGCATACAGTAAACTGTTATTTTCTTCAGTGTGTGTATTATTGTATTTGGTCCTGTCACGGGGTTATCCAACATAGTAGGATCCCGTGCAGGTGGAGGTGCTGTCACCAGAAGGATCAAGCACACCCCAGGCTCAAGCAGCGGAGGCTCAGGCCTCCTGTGAGCCACAGGTAACTTACCACACACACGGTAGCAGCCATATCTCCCAGGGGGGTGGGGGAAAGTGCGCTACATATATGTGTAACATGGCCTCCCGACAGTTATTTCTTTTTCTGCACTTTTCCTCTATCAGTCCTGTTAGAACAGGCAGTGGAAAGGTTAATTCCTTCAAGATGTCTGTATGTGTATTCAGCCTTGAATGTGTAGCAATGTAGAAAAGAAGAACATGATGCTAGCCAGGGCTCTGAGCTAGAGAGACAGGAATGATGATATTACAGACTATGATGCTGTGCTGCTGTGCTGCTGTGCTGCTGTGCTGATATGCTGCAATAAAACTCCAGAAAGACACTGCTGTGTGGAACTCTGTCCCTGGTATGTGAAGAGTGTCAGTGGGGGTCCCTCCTCTGAAGACCCCAGAGGATCCCTACTGGCTGGAGGCGCTGCACCACCCAGAGATGACCAGAACAAGGTAACCTGTCCCACCCTCTGTCCCTGTCCTGGCTCTCCCCACACCACCGCGGAGCCCTCAGCCCTCCTGTTACCAGCAGGTTGCAGCACCATTGCACCTGAGTAACCAGAGAAGGAGAGTACCCCCCCCCCCCATCTCACTTAGGGGGGGATGGGATAAAAGGGTTACATATGTAATGGAAAACATACAACACACAGTGCTTGTTTTTTCTTCTTCATAACATTATAATGCAGAACACTATTGTGAGACTCTCACAGACGTAACAATATCTCTGCCAGACCATTAGACTGAAGTGTCTTATTCCTTACGGAGTTGTAAAATAAAAATAAAATATTCAAAGCATGGAAACTGCATGTACATTGGGATTCCTGCCACTTCTTTTTTACATTTGGCAAATGTACTTACTGCATTAACTCAAAAATGCTTAACATTGTTTAACAATTAGAAAGTTTTAAATCTAGCCTTGAAGAAGAACTCTGGTACTGGATGTCCCTTACCTAATAGAGACAATACAATATATCATTTTGCAAATGAAGTGGGTTTGTTCTCTGTATCTCCCATGTTGGCGCAGGTGAAGTCTGGAGGTGATGTCATAAAAAACACATGTCAATTGGCACAGTTGCCCAAAGCTATACAGACAGAAAATCATGGCCCTCAGATCACAGCCACATTTCACAGTTAGAGTCAAAGCCTAATTATTAAAACCTACTGTATATTTACCTATATTTAATATGATACTCAGGAGACACAGAGGTCTATAATAAAGCACAGTACATAAATCCTCTCCGCCGCTGGTGCAGTCCGGACCTCTGGTATCAGTGAGCGGTTCCAGCTCGCGCTACATGGGGTAAGTTCCCGCCCCTTCCTGTCAGCCTTTACCCGGTAGCGGGTCTTGCTGTAGTCTGCTACATAGGTTATTCTCCCTTTTCCTGTTTGTGACCACAGTGCCCGTTTCTGTATGTGTTGTGTGTGTACTGTGTGCACTGTCTTGCCAGGATTTTGTCTGGCCATTTTATTGTTAGACCAGCGGTCTAGGAACCGCTTGCTTTGGATGTGTTGTGGTCTTTGTGGACCCCAATATTAACCTCTGTGTGTGTGTGTGTGTTTTTAACTATTACTGAATAAATTTGCCACCATACACCTATCAGGTGTTGTGTGATTATTGGCATATCAATACAATATCCACATTCACTCACTTTATGTATGCACCCCTATACGAGTAGAGCACTGCTCATTATATTTGGTCATTAACCCCCGGTGCCCTCTGTGCGCATTTTGTTTTTGGGGACCATTTATTGGAGCTCCCTTTAGGAGTGTTTTGAGGAGGCGCTCACGCACGGATGGCAGCAAGGGGGGACCTATGCTTTTGGACAGCTCGAGCGCGGAGCGTGGAGAGTACATCTGTACTTTGTACATAAATCTTGGCTGGTCTAAACAGTACATTTTTCATAGTATCGTTGGCCTGAGATTATATCTAATACTTATTATGTGTAAACATTATGGGGGCTATGTATATACTAGACTATTAAATAAGGACTGTGTGATTCAGTACAAACTGAGATACGTATAAGCAGAACATGATAAGAGACTTAGGAGCTTATTCAATAAAGTACAATAGTGACGATTCGGCTTTACTGCAAGGGAAGCCACACTGACCTGAATGCGTTTCTGTGTGGAAGCATGAACCTGCACTAACACACTTAAAAATAAAAAGCCCCTTTAGCTGTTACAGTATATTACTATAGTCTATGCTGCAGCCTGACATGACATACACTACATTTAAAGTGGACAGAGCACACACCTTTACCAGGGAAGTTATGATAAAGTTGGGCATCATGGGGCATAAAATAAGTTTCCTCCAGCAGCCTGACAGAGTGCACACTATTAATATACCCAAAAATGTTTAATGGAAGACCCAATAATGTTTAATAACCTGGCTGCCGAAGGACCTGGGCTCCGGTAGAGGCTATGGGGCCGTTAGGGAGAGCGCTCTGGTGCTCCGTGGCACACCTGACAGCGGGGGCTGCCATATTGGGAATGACACACGTGCAATGGACGCCTCGCCCATGCGCAGTACGGCCGTGAGCAGCGGCCATCTTAGTACAGGCTCCGCACAGGGATTACATGATCCAGCAGCCTCAGTGGCTGCACATCAGGTGGGGGAACACAGGGCTGTAGTATCCCCGGCGCAAAGAGAGATACATTTGGCGTGCTCAGAGGGACCACGCAAGTCGGGAGCAGGACGCAGAGGAGAGAAGTAGTGTCCCAGGTGCCAGTAGCCCTGGGACTAGGCCAGTTTTCCCCTGTACGCCCCAGCTAATCTCCAACTCACAGTAGGCACCAGTACATGTGTAGGGAAGGCCCTTTCAGTAGGCACCAGTACATGTGTAGGGAAGGCCCTTTAGGTTAAGGACACCCCCTCTAGGTATTGTTAGAGTTGCAGCATCAGCAAGAGATGCCATGCGGTGTACGCAGCCTGCGATCTGGGACTTTACCAGAGACAGTTTACAGGGACACACTCCTTGCAGGAGATCTCTCCATTGGCGGATGAAAATGATCCAGTAGACGCAGCGTGGGATGACTCTGCGGTCTGACGGATCATCATCTTCAGGTTGTCCTGGTCTGGACTGAGACCAGGAGAGGTACCACGTGCACCAATGGCCATACACACTCTGGGTAGCGCTACTCCACACGCACACTTTGGGTGGGCCTAGTCGGTGGACACTAACGGGTTAAGTGCCCAGGCACCTCAGTACTTTGGGGGTTCCACCGGGGTTGTTAGTGAGGGGGCAGTGTATTGTGTGGTCACTGATATATTTTGTTGTGTGTCTTATGTCAGTAAATACTTTTGTTATATACCCGGTGTGTGTATTTATTCTATGTATTGAGTTCCTGAGATGGGTAATCCTACTGAGTTGGATCTCTCCCAGGTGGAGGCGCTGTGTAACCACGAACACGATCACCACAGGCTGCCCGTGGCGGAGGATCAGGCCTCCTGTAAGCCACTCAGGTAACGCACCACAGGTAGTTTCCCTAAACACGGGGGAATGGGGGCTACATTATTATTCAGGGTGAGGTGGCACCCATATGACATTACCATCATTTAAAAGCCTAGTCCAGAAGCTTGATACATTGATGCCTCACATGCAGTCAGATCAGGAGGTAAAGGAAGAAGATAGCAGCGAGATTAGAGAAGTAACCTGAGACACAAATGGGTCAAAAAAAGTCCCAAATCTAAAGCCACAAAAAGATATACAAAAAATGACAGATACAAGTGTGTTAGATCTGCAATGAGGAATACTGACCTAGTTTCCAATTAGATTGGAAAATAACATGGAATGCATATTAAATTAATATTTATTCATATCTGACAAAGGTTTTGAAAGGCAACCATATTTGTTTTTTAATTACTGTATGTCTCTATCCCTTATGGACTATTAGAAGATTCTGAATAGGGACGTATGTATATTTTTAATTTTTTATAGCACCTATCAGCGCTTTACAGTGTTTTTTGTTTACAACATTACAATGCAATTACAATACAGGAAATATAATAATACAGATGAGATAAAAGCATTAAGACCGAAATGTAACATTGGATAAAAAGAGTCCCTGCGATGTGGGAAGACTTAACAGAAACAGTGGGAGTAAATCAGGATCGGAGTGTATTGTTTAGAGTGTGTATAAGAGTATACTGTAGTTATTGAGTAGTGGTCATTCAGGACTATTTAAATGCTTAATTGAACAGGTGAGTTTTCCGATGGGTTTTTGAAGTTAAAGAGAGAAGGTGCTTGGTGGATATTGAGAGGAAGAGCGTTCCAGAGGTAGGGTGCAGCATGTGATAAGGTTGTAGGTGTGAGAGAGCTGGTGTGACACAGGGGTGAAGAGAAGAGAGACCTCAGCATAGAGAGTGAGTAATGGTATAGTGAGAGATTTAAGCTGAGATATAGGGAGGGGCAGAGAAGAGGTGAGCCTGGCAAGATTGACATTATTTGAAATGTAGTAACACACCAAATGGAGATAATGTATAGGGCTGTCTGAAACCAATAACTGGGTATTTACCATCCCAGTGATTCTCCCAGACTACCTGGACGTTTATTCATTGGCTTCACATCAATACTGCTTCAGGCCATGTGTTTGTATACAAAATGAAAAGGTAAACAATGAGAAATATCTACAAAGCAGGTGTGCCTGGAAAGCAGTAAAACAATGGGGTTATATTCTTGGAAACAATTTTTGAAAGGTAAGTAAAACAAAGCAAATATATGTTTTGGAAGGTTGCTGCTCTAAGGATTGAGTTATTTGACACACATCGGAAAGGCATGTTTCAATTTATTTGTTGCAGAACACCTGCTCCAAAAACAACAAGGAACCGGCACTCCAGAGGTCTTCATACAAAATAAAAAAGATTTTAATCCACACAGATCTGTGGGGCTTAAAATCTAACGGACAAAGAGCAGAAACCTAGAATGGGCACTCTCAACACCTGAAGGGTGATATGATGGACACGTTAAAACATTTACTTTATTATCCAAATTAAAATAGTGGGTTTTAAAATGAAAATTAAACGCTCCGATCCTATAAGTATGAACACTCAATTAGGTGTTCTGGATCAAACTCGAATACACTGCACTTAAACACTAAATTGTGTACTGCAATATGAACAAGTGGGTATGATACAGTATGATATGGTACTAATAAGAGCAGGGTGAGAAAACCACCAAATCCTAATCAAGAGTCATCTACAGAGTGGGAAAGATCTGACAGTGAGGAGGAAAGACCAACCCAGGGCCAAGAGGATTTACCACAATCCCACCCAGCTCCTCCTCCTTTTTTAGATCCCAACAGGATACCATTGGGGTCCAGAGGGAGAGGAGGAAGGCAAGGAGGGGAAAAGGTCTGGGTCCTAAGGAATCGAGATACCACATCCAACAGAGGGAAGAAGGGAGCGGGACAACCAAAATATTAGATGACTCAGACATGTTCAGAATTTTGAATCTGTCCAGCTTTACACTTACTGACCATCATCTAAGTGTTTTGGCTAAAGGTCTCTCGTTCTCCCCCACAACCAATGGACACTTTCGAGTGGATCAAGGATATCAACCTATTCGCTCGAAAGTTGAAATTACATAAATTCTTCAAACGGAGGGAAGATAGAATGCTATCAGATGGGGTGAACCCTCTATACGTAGCTAATGAGAATCTACTTCAAGCTCTTCTTGAAGATTCTAATAAAACACATGTAGAGGGGCCGTACACCGACCTGAGACAAAAATTAAAATGTATCCCCTTTGGAGATATTTTTAACCACATCGAGGTATTTGTGGATCTCGTGACAAGGGACATTGAAGACCTCCCCAAGACCAAACGTCTGAATAATCTCAGCCCCCAAGAGAAAGTAGCAATCACAGAACTTGAAAGAAATAATGAAGTTGTCATCAAGCCATCAGACAAGGGGGGAAATCTAGTCATTATGAATAGGGAAGATTATAAGAGTGAGAATCTAAGGCTTCTATCTGATCGAACTTGTTATGAGGTCTTAGAAGGTGACCCAACTGCAAAATATAGCAAGACTCTAATGGATATTTTCAATGGGGGGCTCGCAACAAAGGTTATTTCTAAACAGGAATTTGAGTTCATCATGAATAAAACACCAGGAGTGGCGACCTTCTATAGCCTCCCCAAAGTTCACAAGAACAGACTTCCCCCAGGCAGACCAATAGTGTCTGGCATAGGCAGTTTCACTGAACGGGCCAGCGCATATATTGATCAGATTCTGCGGCCCTTTGTGGCTACTTTGCCTTCCTACATCAAGGACACCAAGGACATTCTCAATAAAATCGAGGGCGTGTTTATTACGGAGGACACCCTTTTGGTGAGCCTTAATGTAGAAGGCCTGTATACCAGCATACAGCACAAGTAAGGTTTGGCAGCAGTGTCACATTTCCTATGCACAAGAAGACAGTGGCATGCCACCCACAATAAGTTTGCTTTATGTCTTCTTGAGTTTGTACTCACCAATAACTAATTCCTTTTTAACAACAAGTACTACCACCAGATACAGGATACAGCAATGGGGACGAAATGCGCGAACTCATATGCCAACCTGTATCTGGGGTGATGGGAGTCGGAAATAGTATTTTCTGAAGAAATGGAAGAGTTCACGAGCCACATCGAGTTATGGCCGAGATTCATTGGCACATACTGACAGCGGACCCAGATATACAAGGGGCACTGTGTAGCTATCCATCAATGGTTAGCCGCAGAGCTAGAAACCTACGGGATTCATTGGTACACAGCCACTACATTGATCCCCAAGCAAGTAATTGGCTCACCTGTAAACCAGAGGGCACCTTTACCTGTCGGAGGTGTAAAGCCTGCAAAAATATCCAGGTGACCAAGACATTTACCAACCATGATGACACCAGAACTTACACAATACGTAAGTTTATCAACTGTGTCAGTGTTGGGGTAATTTACCTGGGCACCTGTCTATGTGGTAAAAAGTACGTAGGAAAGACCAGGAGACAATTTAAACAGAGGATTCTTGAGCATCTGGGTACAATTAGGAACATAAGTGATACCCCTATAGCTAGGCACGTCAACTTTTGCCAAAATGGGAACCCTGACTCTATTAAGTTTACTGGCATTGATAAATACTCACCTGGGATTCGGAAGGGGGACCGAGATGTGGACCTTCTAAAGAAGGAGGCCAGGTGGATATACACCCTGGGTACCCTGTCCCCAAGAGGTTTGAATGAAGGGTTCATTTACTCTCCATTTATTTGAAACAGTGCATAACCCATTCCCCTCAACAATAAACACCCCTCCCCCCCCCCCCCCTTATTCCCTACCTCTCCCTCGTGTGGTTTTTGGGCATTTGTATGTTTCCAGATCTCCTATCCTGGACATGGGTTAAACCCTAGGATCTGTGTTTTTATAATATTTTAAACATCATATGTTTTAAGAAGGATGTTACTAATACACAAAGCACCGTATCCTACATGAAGATACTATCACTTGTCCACACAATACACAGGACCTTTATTAAGTCCTCAGTACCTCTACATGCTAGCCTGCAGCATTATCTGCAGCAGTATGGCTTAGGCATCAATCTTTGAGGCACTGTAGTGTTTATATTGTGGTTATACACCCCCCCGATGCCACCATCTGCTGTGCAGTCAGAAGATCCTGACGTCAAGCACAGGGGTGGTACTAAGTGAACGGGGCGAAATTACCATAAGCGCAGGGGTATAAAGTCACTCACCTTTCTGGTGGGTCCCTCCCCCCTTTGTAATTGCCTTGAGGAAGCGGCTACGCGAAACGTGCGCGTCGGCAGATGGGTGCACGCGCAAGACTCACATGCCTACCCGCGAGTCAGCTGGCGGCAGTGTTTGCCAGTAACTGCTGCGTGCTTTTTATCAAAGGAGTTTCCCACACTGATCGGATGATCTAAAGGGAGCTCAGCTAACCAGGAGCTGTTACTCAATCTGTCACACAGTAGCAGTAAGCTGTATAGTAATACACCGTTACCATGTTTGTTTACCTTTTTACCTCTCATGTAATAGTGATCCTTTAGAGACCAGCTCTGACAACAGAGCTGGTGTTGGGTCAGTACCGTTTACCATACAGATACTAATCACCTTTTGGATTTCTGCAACGCAACTATAGTATCTGCAGGCTTATCTCCATCTGAGGGGTTTCTGAACAGACTCTACACTGAGTTTTTGCCTGTTTGGTCCTACTTGTGCATTAAGTGTGTATAGCTAGTATTTCACATTTCCACATTTAGCTGGAATGGGACCAATTTTTGAGATCCCTTTAACTCAGCTTCACTTTATCTAGGGGTTATCATATACCCAGTGGAACTGAGCTATATTGTTTAGACCCTGATGTTCTGGTCATTTACACCTTTAGCAACTTGACTCCACATCATTATGCCATACCTACATTTGGCCAGGACCCGCATTATTTAGTCAGATACCTTGCTACTCAGCACACTGGCAGACCTGGCTAGGGTCCACCTTTTCATGTGAAACTGCTATTTATTATCATCTCAGGGTCTCTATACTAGTACACACTAATACAGTAGAGTTGTTAGCGGCACCCTGGTTCACACTGAACAGTGGTCTATCACACCCACTTGTTCATACTGCAGTACACAATTTAGTATTTAAGTGCAGTGTATTCGAGTTTGATCAAGAACACCTAATTGAGTGTTCATACTTATAGGATCGGAGCGTTTAATTTTCATTTTAATACCCACTATTTTAATTTGGATAATAAAGAATATGTTTTAACGTGTCCATCATATCACCCTTCAGGTGTTGAGAGTGCCCATTCTAGGTTTCTGCTCTTTGTTCGTTTGTTTACTGATACTTACCTGGGGAGCACCTACACCAACCACCTTCAGACAGTTGCGGGGGTTCACCTATTTGTCTGGGCTTAAAATCTATTTTGTATGAAGACCTCTGGAGTGCCGGTTTCTCCCTGTTTTTGGAGGATGTGTCTTACATTATAGGTCTCCCCAAAGCAGGTACATGGATCCAGTGAGTGCACCTAACCTCTTTCTTCTTCATTTATTTATTGACACCATTTATCATGGCTTCTTTTTACTGGTTGAAAATGCCAGTTTTTAGATGACATTAATATACTCTGCCTAATGAACTCGTGACAAATAGATCATGCCAAAGAAAAGTACATTTGGCACAGGGACTAAAGCACAGGTTATTAAATTATTTAAAAGCCACCTGGTGTTGCATACACCCCAAGGGGTTCTAAAGAACAAAGGGGCTAATGTTTGTTTTTGGGGCGTAGTAAATGCTTTCAGCTACCAGTACCATCCACTGTAAAAAGGAAGACATGAAACTGGGCATGTTTTTTAAATGTAGTTGTTTGGTTAACAGAAATATTATAACGCTTGTAGAGCCACACACATATTCACAGACATACGTATACTTGTACACACTTGTAGACACTCATATCTACACAGAGTCGCATGTTCCTAAAGAAAGATACATACACACAAGCATTTCTTTTAAACAGGGACCCAGTGGAAAGAACTTGTCATAAGAGATAGGAACACATCGATTCTCATTTCCTGCCAAAAGTTACACCAGATCAATGATGTGACTGATCTTCTTGTGTTTGCTCCTTTGAAGAATGCTGTTCTGTGGTGTCTCCGGA
Organism: Ascaphus truei; assembly: GCF_040206685.1. Taxonomy (NCBI): domain Eukaryota; kingdom Metazoa; phylum Chordata; class Amphibia; order Anura; family Ascaphidae; genus Ascaphus; species Ascaphus truei. The sequence continues at coordinate 132,340,249 of NC_134487.1, forward strand.
CTCCTGTGGAATACAGCATGCAGAACCTTGGTTAGTCAAACGGAAAGGTAAAAGGTGAGACACAGAAAGCAGCAAATTGTGAAACAAACTGTTCACGACGGGGAAACCAGACTAAAGGAGTTGAGGACAAGGCATATTGATATGTGCTCCATCATGTGATTACATAATTACTTGCAATGTCCTTTAGTAGTTCATTATGTCCAACAAATGTTGATGTAAAATAATATTTGTGTAGTTCATGAAAGAGGAATCTGTTGTAACTCTGGCCTTAAAGGAGCTATCCAACCTAATCAACCTCCATTTTCCTACAGCATTGGAACCGTGGGGTCCTCCATAGTGAACCACACTATTCTCAGCTCTGCAGAAAATAGTGAGACGTCAGTAATTATGGCACATTGTGCAACATGTAGAAAAGGATTTACTTTAAAAATGCTCTTATCTTTGATGGTTTAAGATTGTGCGCAGTGTACATCTTTCTAAAAGGAGATCATAGGAGCGATTAGGCAGTTACCTTTTGTAGGATGTCTCAACATCAGGCACAGTGCAACTACCTACCGACTCTACAAACACTGGGAAATAGTTAGGCAATGTGCTTCAATTCAGAAATATTCTAAGCTACAGTTTAAATGTAATATTGTTACTATAACAGTTTAACGCCAACACAGCTGGCATCTACAAAGCTTGAAAATAACACATAGAATTATTGAGCTCGCCTTCCCAGTAGAGGCAACAAATAAATAATACAGGAATCCACTTCAGAACAAATAAAAAATACTTTACAATAAAAGGTTCCTAGGCTCCCAGAATATTCCCTTCCTGGACAACATGTTAAAGAAACAAAATGGTATAAGAGAACCAGCATACAAAGAAATATCTGGCAATAAACTCACATGAGCTGCGTCAACGATCTATCCAGGTTAACATACAGAAGTAGGACACGTAACTGCCACGCTGTGGCGGACGTATGTATGTACTGTATGTATATCTTTATTTATATAGCGCCATTAATGTACATAGCGCTTCACAGCAGTAATATACGTGACAATCATATAAATCTACTATATATTTCTGAAAGCGTCGTATGTGGCTATGTCTGTATGTGTCTCCCTGTGTCCCTCCCTGTGTCCCTAGCGGCAATCAGATTGGACCTTAGGCCAGGCCAATGAGATTGCTCCCTTGGCCCGCCCGCCCCCGCACACCTCTCATTGGCCTGAGGCGGAGTGACGGGCCAAAGGGGGGAGACACACACACACACACACACTCTCTCTCTCTCTGTCCCCCCCTGTCCCCCCATCACGTGCGCCGCCCTGCACCGGCTCCCGGACGGAGGGGAAGCGCGGCCCTCCTGCCCCTGCCGCCAACTTCAGCCTCCTCCCCCCTCGCTCTCAACCAGCTCCCGGAAAGACGGAGTGGAAGCGAGGCGCTACCTCACCGCCGCTACCTCACCGCCGCACCCTTACCTCTCCGCAACATCCCCACCACGTGCGCCGCCACCCTGCACCGGCTCCCGGATGGAGGGTAAGCGCGGCCCTCCTACCCCAGCCGCCAACGCTCCCTTACCCCCCCGCCACTCCCTTACCCCCCCGCCACTCCCTTACCCCCCCGCCGCTCCCTTACCCCCCCGGCGCTAACTCCCCTGCCGCTAACTCCCCGGCGCTACCTCTCGGCCGCTAAGTCCGCTGGGGGGCCAAGCAGCCTCCTCGGATCTGCGGCAGTCCCACTCTCCACCACCTCTCACTCCCGTCGTGTGTGTGTGTGTGTGTGTGTGTGTGTGTGTGTGTGTGTGTGTGTGTGTGTATGTAGGGACATTTTACTCCTGCCAACAATTTGTGCCTCACTTTCACCCCTACCCCTGCCCTTCACCCCCCCCTACCCCTGCCCTTCACCCCCCTACCCTTCACCCCCCCCCCACGCCTGCCCTTTGACTGACGCACGCACACAAACCCTGACTGACGCACGCACACACCCTGACTGACGCACGCACACACCCTGACTGACGCACGCACACACCCTGACTGACGCACGCACACACCCTGAATGACGCACGCACACACCCTGACTGACGCACGCACACACCCTGACTGATGCACGCACACACCCTGACTGACGCACGCACACACCCTGACTGACGCACGCACACACCCTGACTGACGCACGCACACACCCTGACTGACGCACGCACACAAACCCTGACAGCCGCACGCACACACACCCTGACTGACGCATGCACACACTGACTGACGCATGCACACACTGACTGACGCATGCACACTCTGACTGACGCACGCACACACACACACACACTGACTCACGCACGCGCACACACACACACACACACACACACACACACACACACACACACACACACACACACACACACGTACTGACGCACGCACACAACCCCTCACAGCCGCACGCACACAACCCCTGACAGCCACACGCACACACACCCTGACGCACGCACACACACACACACACACACTGACTGACGCGCACACACACACACACTGACTGACACACACACACTGAGTGACGCACACACACACACACACACACTGACGCGCACACACACACACACAGACTGACGCACACACACACACACAGACAAACAGACTGACGCGCACACACACACACAGACGCGCGCGCGCACACACACACACACACACACACACACATTGACTGGCGCACACACACACTGACTGGCGTACACACACACTGACACACACCGCACACACACACACACACACACATACACACACACACACTGACTGACACACACTGACTGACGCGCGCGCGCGCACACACCCCCACACCCATGCACACACACACACACAGTGACTGACTGACGCACGCACACACACACACTGACTGATTGCCGCACGCACACACTGACTGACGCGCACGCACACACTGACTGACTGAGGCACACACACACGCACACAATGACTGCGTGTGTGTGTGTGTGTGTGCGTCAGTCAGTCAGTCTGTGTGTGTGTGTGTGTGTTTGTGTTTCTGCGTCAGACTCACTGATGCGCGCGCACACACACACACAGTGACTGACTGACGCACACACAATGACTGACGCACACACACTGCATGAAGCTGTAAAGGGGGACAAACAGAGCTGTAAAGGAGGAAGGGGGGGGAACTGGATTGATGTGAATGGGGGACAAACAGAGAGAGGGGGAAGGGGAGAGGAGAGAGAGAGGAGCGGGAACATAACATCCCGGGCAACGCCGGGTCTCTCAGCTAGTAATACATAAAGGGGAGAAGTGCTTCAGATATAAAAGTAACATTTACAAAAAGGAGTCCCTGCTCCGAAGAGCTTACAATCTAATTTGTTGGTAGGGAGAACGTACCGAGACAGTAGGAGGGCGTTCTGGTAAGAACATCTGCAAGGGGCCATGGTTAATGTACAGTATGAGCTGTTAATTATCAGCCATGGAGCTACTTCCTAAGGCCGCGTCCATGTTTAGTGCTTGCGGGCAGAGGCGCGCTTCTGCTCGGCACTGAGCCCCTACAGCCGCAATGAGAGCGGCTTTAGTAGGGGCTCGCCTACGCTTCCGCGTGCTTGCGGAAGCGTAGGTCTTAGGGAAATTTTTACTTTTCCCGCTTGCCAGCGCGCAGGGCCGGTCACGTGAGCGGTTTGCCCAATGAGGGCGAACCAGCTCCGTGACGTCACTGGCCCACCCGCTGACACGCCCCGACACGCCCCCAGACGGCGCGCTGTTTAAGGCCAGGGAAAGCACCCGCTTTCCCTGAGCCTCAGCGCGCCTCCGCCCGCCTGCCAGAACCATGGCCGAGGCCTTAGCAAGTGTGTTTTAAGTTGGGTCTTAAAGGTGGATAGAGAGGGTGCTAGTCGGATATTGAGAGGAAGGGCATTCCAGAGCTGTGAGAAAGGTTTAAGGTGGGAGAGGGCTTTAGATACAAGAGGGGTAGAGAGAAGACATCCTTGAGCAGAACACAAGGGTCAGGATGGTGTATAGCAAGAAATTAGGGCTGAGATGTAAGGAGGAGCAGAAGAGTGTAAAGCTTTAAAAGTGAGGAGTGTGATACAGGATTTGATAGGAAGCCAGGAGAGGGATTTCAGCAGGGGAGACGCTGAGACAGATTTAGGAAAGAGTAGAGTGATTCTGGCAGCAGCATTTAGGATAGATTGTAGGGGACACAGGTCAGAGGCAGGAAGGCCAGACAGCAGGATGTTACAGTAGCCGAGACGGAAGAGAATGTGGGTCTGTGTCAGAGTTTTTGCAGTCGAGCAACAGAGAAAAGGGTGTATCTTGGTAATATTGCGGAGGAATAAAAACGGCAGCTTTTTGCTACCTTTTGAATGTGGGAAGAGAATGAGAGAGAGGAGTCGAGTGTGACCCCTAGGCAGCGTGCTTGGGCTACTGGGTAAATGATAGTACTTCCAACAGTAATGTGGAAGGAGGAACTAGGGCCAGGTTTAGGAGGAAGTATGAGGAGCTCAGTTTTTGCCATGTTAAGTTTAAGGCGGCGGAGGATGATATAGCAGAGAGACATTCAGAAACTTTAGTCTGTACAGCAGGTGTAAGGTCAGGGGTTGAAAAGTAAATTTGTGTGTCATCAGCATAGAGGTGATATTTAAACCCAAAAGATGTTATTAGGTCACCTAGAGAGAGTGTGTTAAGAGAAAAGAGAAGGGGTCTCAGGACAGAGCCCTGGGGTACCCCAACAGAGAGATCGATAGAGGAGGAGGAGGTGTTTGCAAAAGAGACACTGAAAGTATGATGGGAGAGGTAAGAGGAGATCCAGGATAGCTCTTTGTTACGAATGCCAAGAGTATGGAGAACGTGAAGGAGAAGAGGGTGGTCAACAGTATTAAATGCAGCAGAGAGGTCGAGTAATATGAGCAGTGTAATGACCTCTGTCTTTGGCAGTATGGAGGTCATTAGTTATTTTACTGAGGGCTGTTTTAGTGGAGTGAGCAGTGCGGAAGCCAGATTGTAGAGGGTCTAGGAGAGAATAGGTGTTGAGAAAGTGGAGCAAGCGAGAGAATACAAGACGTTCAAGGAGTTTACAGGCAAAAGGCAGGAGGGAGACAGGTTGATAGTTAGAAAGACAGGTAGGGTCAAGTTGCTGTTTTTGAGTAATGGCATGACTGTTGCATGTTTAAAGGAAGAGGGAAAGGTACCAGAGTAGAGGGAGGAATTAAAAATGTGTGTGAGCGTAGGGATTATAGTAGGAGCAAGGGGTTTTAGGAGATGGGAGGGAATGGGGTCAAGAGGGCAAGTGGTAGAGGGAGAAGAGGAGATCAGCAACGACACATCCTCCTCCGTGACAGCGTGTAAAGGAATGCAGGAGGAGAGTTAGGAAGAGGTGGTGTAGGATGGGGTAGGATACAGTGGGGATGGCCTGACATATGGATTCCACCTTTTCTTTGAAATAGTTGGCAAAGTCCTGAGGTGAGATGGAGGAAGAAGAACAAGCAGCAGGGTGTGGTCTGAGTAGGGAGTCAAAGACAGAAAAGAGTCAGCGTGGATTAGACTGGTGCGTGTTTATTAGTGAAGAAAAGTAGGTTTGTTTAGCCTGAGAGTGGGCAGAGTTGAAACAGGATTGCATACATTTGTAGTGAAGGAAGTCTGTGAGAGTGTGAGATTTCCTCCAAAGGCGTTCAGAGGAACGAGTGCAGGAACGCAGCCTGTGCGTTTGGGAATTTAGCCAGGGTCTGGGGTTCAAAGGACGAAAACGGCAGAGAGAAAGCTGGGCATGTAGATCAAGAGAGGAGGATAGGGCAAAGTTGTAGTTCCTGACCAGGTTTTCAGGGTCTGGAGCAGCGTTGAGAGAGGAGAGGGAGGAGTGTAAAGTGGAATCAAAAGCTGGTAGGTTAATAGAGCGCAGGTCTCTGCAGAACCATGGGGTAGATGGAGGTGGAGAAGGGAAGAAACAAGAGAGAGAAAATTAGATGAGGTGATAGTCAGAGAGAGGAAAAGGGGAAATGGAGAAATCAGAGAGAGAAGTTTTTTAGTGAAAACCAGATCTAGGTAGTGGCCATCCTTGTGGGTGCTGGCTGCAGTCCACTGTTGAAGGACAAAAGAAAAGGTTAGAGAGAGAAAGCAGGAAGCCCAAGGGAGAGAGGGGTCATCAATATGGCAGTTGAAGTCCCCAAGGAGAAGAACAGGGGAGTCTGAGGAGAGAAAGAAAGAGAGCCAGGATTCAAAGTGAGAGAGAAAGACAGAAGGGGGATGAGTAGAGGTAGGTGAGCGATAGATGACCACCACATGGACAGGGAGAGGAGAGAAAATCTGGACAGTGTGAGCCTCAAAGGAGGGAAAATCCAGAGAGGGAGGTATTGGAAGGGTACGGTAGCGGCAGATAGAGGAGAGCAGGAGCCTCACGCCTTCACCCCTGCCATCATGGCGTGGAGTGTGGGAGAAAGAAAGGCCACCATAAGAGAGGGCAGCTTCCAGAGCAGAGTCAGACTGAGTGAGCCAGGTCTCAGTTATAGCAAAGAGAAGCAGAGATTGAGAGAAAAATAAGTCATGCACAGAGAGGAACTTGCTAGAAAGGGAGCGAGCATTCCAGAGGGCAACTAGAGAAAGGGAGAGAGGAGGGAGGGTGGCAGGGGATGGGTATGAGGTTAGAGGGGTTGACACCAGAATGAGTAGAGGTTGCAATTGGCACGCGAGGATGAGAGCATGTTAAAATAAGGCAGGGACCAGGATTGGGAGAGATATCCCCAGAAGCAAGGAGAAGAAGCATGAATAGAAATAGAATGTGTGAAGCTGATTTGCAGGGGTGTGTTTTAGTGCAGGGGATATAGCTGTGTAGTGTTAGAGTGCTCAGGTAAGAAAGGAGTTCATGTGAACTGAGAAGTGGTGAAGGAAGGAGAGATGGAGATACCGTGTTTCCTCCATTGTAAGACGCCTTCGATTGTAAGACGCACCATCGATTTGGCCCTTATAATCGAGGAAAATTACTTTTTCACTTACCATGTTTCAGAAGAGGTCCCATGTCAGCGGAGGATGAAGCGGGCGGCGGCGGCAGGAGAGGTCCCACGTCTGCAGGTGAATGAAGATAAGAAGACAGCGGGCGTGCGGTGGGTGCGGCGGCAGGAGATCATAATAGCAGGAGAGCTGAGCAGGAGCAGAGCGGCATAAGGGAACGGCTTGGGAGGTACACACTATAACCGGAAGTCAGACACCGGTCAACTTCCGGTGTTACAGTGTGCACCTCCCAAGCCGTTCCCCTATGCCACTCTGCTCCTGCTATTATGATCTATTAGCCACCTCCGCCACCGCACGCCCGCTGTCTTCTTATCTTCATTTACATGCAGACTTGGGACCTGTCCTGCCGCTGCCACCACACTCCCGCCCGCTGTCCATCTAAAACCATCTGCAGACATGGGACCTCTCCTGCTGCCGCCCGCCCGCTTCATCCTCCGCTGACATCCTGAAACATGTTACTGCTGCGGCAGAGTTTATTCGAGCATTTGCCCGTTCTCTGCCGCAGCAGTAGCCTGGCGCGCGCCCGAGAGTGACGGGCGCGCGCCGAAGCAGCGGAAGAGCGCGCTCCGATCGGGGCGCTCTCCCTACCGCTGCCGGGTCCGCCGGGTCCCCCGGAACCCCCTGCCGCTGTCCCGCGATCGCGGGACACCAGGGCTCCCTCGGGGAGCCCCTGGACGCGCGTGCAGGGGGCGCACGCTCCCGAAGACGCGTGACCGCGCGTCTATGACGCGCGGCACGCCGAGGGGCGGCCACTAGCAAGCCGGGAGATTTCCCGGCTTGCGGTACCGACCACACTCGAATAAAGTGTGTCGGTACTGTAAGTGAAAAGAGGGGGTTTGTACTGTAGTTTTTTAATACATCGATTCTAAGACGCACTCCGATTTCAGATATGTGAAAATCGAAAAAAAGGTGCGTCTTAGATTTGAGGAAATAGGGTATATGAATAGAGTTAGAGACATAATGAGGCTGGTAGAAAGAAGTACGTATTTTGACAAGAAGAAGTGTGGTCAAAACAAATAAAAACAGTATTGGCGGCATGGCAGCAACACTTTAGTGCTTAGATGTGCAGTCTGGGATAGACAATGTCCTCCTTTCCAGCGTAGTTCAAAATCCAAGAATCAGGGCCAGTAGGTGTTGTGCACTTGTTTCACTCCTGTTGAACTCCCTGTTCAACTCCACACTGCAAGCTACTTTAAAAATGCTGCTTGCCCCTGCATTGCTGCTTCCCCAGTGTGTCTCTAGCTATATAGGTCTAACAAGTCACCTGACTGAATTAAATTCAGCCCAACCAGCTCAATTAGCACATGTCAGGCACAATTGGTCATTTTAAGAAGGGCGTTGTCCTGTCTAGTGATAATGCACCAGAAGGGTTGATGCGTTGTATATGTCTAGCTGCAATGCGCCAGCAGGAGAAATAACATGTGCTACATCTGTACTGTTTCACAATATGGCCAATGCAAAGTATTCCAACATTTTGTTTGTATGCAAGTTCCTTTATGTCATTTTTCTACTTAGAAAGCTTGACATACAAATGTCAACAATGTACGCAGCACATCAAAAAAGAAACAATATAATACAGGAAATTATAGTACAATAAGTGCAATAAACAAAATCAGACAGTAGGAACGGAAATTCCTGCTCTGGGAGGGGGTATGGCGACGACAATCTACGTGGTATGATGGGAGACTTACAGAGAAAGCAGGTGAGGGAATAAGTGCAGTAGACGGCAGTGGGTGGTCATAATGGTTGGTGGGAGTGGGTGTGGGTGCGGGACCCTAGCCATGGGTCCAGGTTATTCAAATGCTTCATTCAGAAAGTGTTTTTAGGTTTGACTTAAAGGTAGGGAGAGAAGGGGCTTGGCGCATATGGAGTGTGAAGGAGTTCCTTGGGTAAAGAGCAGTGAGGGCAAAAGGTTTAAGGCGAGAGAGAGCAGTGGAGGTGGAAGTGGTGTAAAGGAGACAGTTATGAGCAGAGTGCAGGAGACAAGCAGGGGCATCAGAATCAAAGTTTATGTGTAGGGAGGAGTACATAAGTGGAGAGTCTTGAAGCTAATAAGCTGAACTTTGTGGGTGATCCAGATCTTGATGGGAAGATGGTTGATGGATTTAAAGAGAAGAGCAGACAGTTCTGGGAGAAAGTGAAAGTATTCTAGCAGCAGAATTGTGGATAGAATGGAGCAAGGAAACAAAGTTGAGAGACAGGGAGCCCAATTACCAGTATGTTACAATAATCCTGACAATGGTATCCAATTTATAGTGAATTACAATAATTCAGACAGGAGAGGATAAGGGCATTCATTAGACTAGAGTTTTACCAATAGAGTGACAGAGGAAAGAGTGGATCTTGCCAATGATACGGAGAAAGAAGCAACGTGTTTTATCCAGAGCATGAATGTGAATGGAAGGGGAAGAGTAAAATGTCATACCTTGGGGACATGCTTTGGTGACAGGATAGATAGTTTTCCATTTAATGCGATGGCAAAGGGAGATATTAGGAGAACATATGACCAGCTCAGTTTTAGACATATTAAGTTTAAGGAGACGGAGCACAATGCACTAGGATATAGAGGCAGTTATTGGATTGCAGTTCTGAGGTTAGGGGTGGATAGATATCTGCGTAGAGGTAAAACCTAAAGTGAAAGGAGTTGATTAGGTCACCAAGTGATAGTGTGTAGAGAGAGAAAGGGACAAATCACAGCACAGAGCTAAATAGAATTGGAAGAAGAAGAGAGTGGTCAAGAGTATAAAATGCAGCATAGACATCAAGATTTGGGCCATAATGTTGATTACACATGTAACTTACCTGTACATTGCCTTCTTCTCCTGTACTTGGAAGAGATTTCTGGGGTGTATGAAAAGCCTTAAAGGGAAATGGAAAAAAAAAATCAGTAAACAAGATGGAAATTTTATGGTGGCCTTCTGTTAATAATGTCCAATTATGTCAGTGTGCACACTCACCTTCTTTGCTTGCTGGATCTCCTCAGTGGATTTGGAACGACCCTTCACCCCTTGCTTCTGTGGAGAGGAGGACTATCCACACAGACAAAACACATGGGTAAGGATTTCATCCACAAAAATTAAACAGCGGAAAAGCTCCCTCTTATTCATTGATCTTAACTAAATATCAGACTGTGAAAAGATTAGGTGTTGAATGGTGACTTTTGTTCACATATAGCACCTGTTTACAATGGTGAAAATAATTATCCAAAATAATCCAGGTCATTTGCCACATTGTATTTGCCTTGTTAGAGCCTCAGGGATGTGAAGGTCCCTCCAGTACAAACAGTCGTTACCTGTGCTACATTTTACTATAAAGCCAGAATTGTCAACTCGTACTGAATTTCTGTGAGTCTCCCTAATTTGAATTATTAGCGTAAGCAGCCTCATATACTTTTAATGGAGTCCCACTGTTTAAGGTTAATACTTTTCCATGCAAATGCCATTTGTGCCCCAGAACCTGCAAAACTCACTGATTTGTGACAGTTCTGTAAAGCATAAAGATGCCCAGTCTCCCAGTTTACCCAATACTGTCCCGATTTGCACAGATATGTGCAAAAGTAAAAATAACTGAATAATACCTGTAGACAGCATAACTGGTTTGTTAAAATGCCCAAAGCAAAGTTTTCATTTAAATAAAGCAGCACAGATTAGATTTTTAGGGCAGTCTCCTATCATATTGCTGGGCCTGTAAATCGCTCCCAGTTAAGCCTCCCAGGAATTTGTTATCTTTAATAAAAGCAGCACTGCAGTGTTAAACACAGAACAAATCCAAGACAAAATCACCCTTACCGAGGGGAGAGGTGAATCAGCGGGCACTACGGTGCAGAAAAAGGTTGCAGAGGCTGGACTGGGCTGTAAAAATACTTTATTCAAACATGGATAAAAACAAGAGGAGGGGTGACAAACCCCTGCGCCTCTAACGCGTTTCACCCAAGAAATGGGCTTTCTCAAAGAGTAACGTTACTCGTGCACAATCCCCTGAAATACCGGAAGTAAACCGGCCGTGACGTCACTCAGCCAATGAGATGCGAGTGTTCCCAAGATGGCATGATGGGAAACTGCCATCTTGGGAACACTCGCATCTCATTGCCAGGTTCACTGGCTCATATAGTTGCTGGATTTTTACAAGGGGTCTAGGAGGGTCTCAGGACTTCCCCCAGACATCCCTCTTTATCCTTGCCAGACCGTGTTCCAACTAGGGGTTAATCTCTATAGCTCCATGCATTTATTCAGGACATCATGTGATCCGGTATGCAGTACTTTATTCTCATAAGTGGGTTAAATGCTCTGTAGCACTAGTTAATTGAGGGACCCTACCTCAATATTTCTATGTTACAGAACAAATCCAAGTCAGGGATCCTGAGGACAGTCTGTACTATAATAACTACACTGAAATAAGATCATCAACACCATAACGCCTACGGTACTTGTTACATGCTCAAAGTCAACAGTGCTCTACTAGCTGATATGAAAACATTGGAAACAAGATTAGGATGGGCTGCAGAAGGAAATAGGAAGTTGACCAACTGATCTAGCCACTACTGTGTGCATTTCCAAATCTGGTTTATGATAAAATAATCAGTACAAGACAGAAAAACAGTATTTAAACTCAGTATTTAAATGGCAATGCGATAGGAAGCCGCAACGGCAAATGTTGCAGATCCCTAGTGGTCAGCGGGACTCACGAGATTTGACAGCAATCTTTATTTTCCTATCAGCAGCTTTAGACTCCGGTAACAACGCTATTTTTCTTCTTTTTTTTATTATTGATTATGTTGTTGAGCTTTCCATATTATAAAACACATCACAAACAAATACGGATTAAGTATATAAATGAGAAAAAAACACACAAAAAAAACCCTTAAATAAATGATATATTAAATGAAAAGAACAGTTAAACTAAACCACTAGTTCGATCATAATTCAATCCTACCTGAACTAATGCAAAGGTTTGTATCTGACTCCATATCCTTCCCACTCTTAGCTCAAAGCCAACAGCACACCCCATTAAAACCCAGCTCATAAGGAAGCACCTACCCAACAAGTTCATACCCACCTTTACCTCTTTGTTTCAGTGGCCTACATCAGCTATTCAAAATGATCATTTCCTTTATTCTTTTGCAGGCTCTGGATGGTCTTGTCTCAGCCATCTCAAAATGCACCAGGACGTCTGCTCAAACACCTGCATCATCACTACATTACCTCTTTATCTCTGTGTGACAACATTTAAATAAAAGAGTCCTATTTGTAGGGGGGAAAAAATGTTTCTGTATTTTGTTCTTTATTTATTTCTGCTTCCAATTTATCCAACGTAAATATATATATATTTATTATATGTTATAAATATAAGATATTTATGTAACATATCCAAGGTGGGTGGGTTCTCTTGTACCCATTGAAACTATGGTTTTCCTAGCTGCAAGTAACGCTATATCCCCCAAATGTTGGTATTCGCGACACATTTGGTAGGCTTCCATTATTCTAGATTCCCAAATATCGACAAAACAGTTTTGTTTTTAATTATTTAAACGGCAATTACTTTAGTACAGTAGTTTTCTGTATATATTCCAAAACGTGGTCCGAGAATGTTGATATATTAGGGCATTCCCATAAGCAATGTTTTAAGTCAGCTTTAGGCCTTGCCCCCGCTGCCTACTACAGCGTCCGCCACAGCACGGACGAGAGCCCTCCCCTCAATGGCGCCGGGCCCGCTGCGAGGGGGGCCTGCAGCGCTCGGGCGAGAGTTGCTCCTGTTCTCAATAGAATTGAGAGCAGGACTCGCGTGGAGCGATTAGGCACGCCCCCCGGCGGTTCAGCCAATGAGGGCGAACCTGCCGGGTGACGTCATGGCCGCGCCCCCATCACTCCCCCGCCACGCCCCCCCCCGGTCTCTCTTCCTGCAGTGAGCTGCAGACCGGGGAATCGGCTGAACGCGCCGCTAATATCGCGGGCGCGCGTTACAGCGGAGAGACCGGGGCCTTAGCCTAAGGTAGCATTTCTGGGACTTGTTCATGATTCTATCTGTAACTTTGTAATTTAGGTTAAAGGCAAAGTAAGCATTGTGCAATCATTTCAGTTGCCTCTCTCCAGGTTTCAGAAATGATTATTTTTCTAGTTTTTTTTCTATCAAGGCCCCTTGAGAATTAAGGGGGTCATGCACTAAGGTCCGTTAAGTCACTTTTAGAGCGCAAAGTGCTCTTAGAATGTGATTTTGCGCTCAACCCGATGCACTAAGCAACACAAACAGGCACTTTGCGCTCTAAAACTGACTTTTTTCAGGAATTTTTTCTAAGTCCAACTTTGCTCGTTCGTAACCCTGTTTGCATTAAATTCTGCCCTTAAGCAGGATGCACTAAGCAACGCAACCTTAGCGTACGCGAAAGTTGCGTTGATCAGAACACGTCAGGTCAGAGTAGACGCAAAAAAAGCTGGACTTAGAAAAAATTATTGCTTTTCATTTTTGCATGCGCAAAACCCATACATAAGGCCGACGGGTGTCCCCGGCTGACCCAGTGGGGGTCCCCGAGGGAGCCCGGGGGTCGCGTGGGTGTCCCCGGCTGACCCCGCCTCACCAAGCGGGGGTCCCCACGGGTGTTCGGGGGTCCCTGCGGGAGTCCGGGGGTCCCCGCGGCCGTCCCGAGGTCCCCGAGGGAGTCCCGGGGTACCCGCGGGACTGCGGTACCAATGTTGCGCCTCAAAAAATAATAAACAATATTTATAACTAAATACACCCTCCTAACACATACTATACAGTAATGGGCAAAATTACTATTATCCACTTATGGATAATAATGCATTTGCCCATTTTAAATACATATAACTTTCAATAAATACAGTAAAAACATATTCCACTTACCTTTTTCAGGCGCCCACGATGAAGGCCGTCTTCATCCTCATCTTCATCCTGCCCTTGCCCCCTCCGATGTTGCAAAACATACGCAAGAATAAAAACATCCAATGTAATGTCCCCTAACCCCTTAATCACCATAGCGGTTATTAACCGCTACAGTCATTAAGGGGTTAACCCACCCTCGCCCACCACTCGGGAGGCCTACGTACCCTCCCCCACTACCCCCCCACCCCCTGAGACCTAAACACCCTCACCCACTACCCAGCCGGGAGGCCTACCCACATACCCTTGGGGCCAATACCCCCACCCCCAGTAATCACAATAAAAACAATACACTGTCCCACAATAAACATCATTCTATTTATTAAATACATAACCCACCCCCTGTGCCCCCCCATAAATACATGATTTATTCTTTTACATACAGGGTTCATACCCCAGGCCCACGTGAGTCCCCGGTGGGCCTGACGGGTCACCTCACAGACCTACAGGTTACCAGCAACATGTTTCACAAAGGGTCTGGAGGCCTGTTGGTGGGTCCCGCCAGGCGCCATGGGCCACCAGGTGGTCTCCACGGGTCACCGTGGGCCACAATTGGGTCCCCACGGTAGGCCCGCGGATGTTTGGGGGCCCCGGGTCAGACCCACAGGTGTCTGAGGGGCCTCGGGTGGTTCCCATGGGGGTCTGGGGACCCAGGGGTGGTCCCTACAGGTCCACGGTGCCCCAACAGATGTGTGGCCACCGGTTCTTCCCCACAGGTGTCCCCCGTGGTACCCGTGAGAAGAATGAGGAGACCTCAGGTGGTCTCCAGAGGTCTCTCGCAGACCAAAGGAACCAACCCAGTATGTAAAAAAAATAAACCGGACCTATACATTCAATACATCAATCCCCCCCCCCCCCAACACATACAGTACAATAATGTGCAAAATAACTATTATCCAGATATGGATAATATATTATTTGCCCATTATGAAACACATAAAACATGCATAAATCAAAACATGAATTTGTAATCTTAAAATCACCACATCGCATGTTACAAAATGTTCCAGCATGGATTGTAAATATAAACCAACAAACCAGCAGCTACACAAATGTATATGAAATGTCACACAATTGCATTGGATGTGTACATGATGCAATTAATCATGTAACACTATGCAAAATATATGTAACAATAAAATACACTATGAACAATGTCCCCTAACCACCAATGCCATCATGAAAATCAAATAGAAACTAAGCATCATCAATACAATTAGCATCAATCAATTAATCCATTTCCTCAAACAATTACAATACAATACAAATCAATTATACAATTCCCTATTCAATTCCTAAAGCCAAACCATTGCCAAAAGAATTCTAATTTAAATTAACCATCATATTTCTAATCTAACTACCAGAAATAAGCCATTACAAATAACCTGTAACTAAATACAAATTACATTATTCACAACAATGACAAAATAAAGCTGATAAATACATTAGCCATACATGAAAAGAACATAAACATTAGCAAAACAATCAATTATTATCCCTGTATGTCTATCCATATAGATAGATAAACATAACATACAGGGGCAATAATAGAGCATAAAATACAATGCATTTACATCCAAAAATCACATATAATACACCCATTCAGTGTCCGTGAATGTATGTATAGCCATTTTTACATACTGGGTTGGTTCCTTTGGTCTGCGAGAGACCTCTGGAGACCACCTGAGGTCTCCTCAGGCTTCTCACGGGTACCAGGCTGCGTGGTCCACAGGGGACACCTGCGGGGAAGAACCGGAGGCCGCGGATCCGTAGGGACCACCCGTGGGTCCCCAGACCCCCGTGGGAACCACTCGAGGCCCCTCAGACACCTGTGGGTCTGACCCGGGCCCCAGACATCCGCGGGCCTACCGTGGGGACCCAATTGTGGCCCATGGTGACCCACGGAGACCACCTGGTGGGCCATGGCGCCTGGCGGGACCCACCAACAGGCCACCAGACCCTTTGTGAAACATGTTGCTGGTAACCTGTAGGTCTGTGAGGTGACCCGTCAGGCCCACCGGAGACTCACGTGGGCCTGGGGTATGAACCCTGTATGTAAAAGAATAAATCATGTATTTATGGGGGGGCACAGGGGGTGGGTTATGTATTTAATAAATATAATGATGTTTATTGTGGGGCAGTGTATTGTTTTTATTGTGGGTTACATTGGATGTTTTTATTTTTGTGTATGTTTTGCAGCATCAGAGGGGGCATGGGCAGGATGAAGATGAGGATGAAGACGACCTTCATCGTGGGTGCTTGTAAAAGGTAAGTGTAATATATATTGACTGTATTTATTGTAATTTATATGCATTTAAAATGAGCAAATGCATTATTCATATGTGGATAATAGTTTTTTTGCCCATTACAGTACTGTATGTGTTAGGGGGTGGAGGGGATGTGTGTTGTATATTGCTATGTTTATTGGGGGCAATTGTCCCCAATAAACATGCTAATGTGCTTTAACCCCTTCACTGCCTTAGCGGCTATCCGCTATGGTAATGAAGCTGCATTAATGTAAATTTTAATAATAGTGTGCGGGAGCAGGGGGTCCTCTGAGCTGAACCGCATTGATTTCTGCCTCAGAGACTCCCTGCTTCCCGAGTTACAGGCCCCGGTTTGGGGCATTGGTGCCAGTGTCACTGCCATCTTTATAGAGCCCACGTCGCGTCTTGGACGCTATAAAGATGGCGGCGACACTGGCACCCGATGCCCCATACCTGGGCCTGTAACTCGGGAAACAGGGGCTCTCTGAGGCAAAAATCAATGCGGTTCAGCTCAGGGGACCCCCTGCTTCCGCACACTATTATTAAAATATACATTAATGCAGCTTCATTACCATAGCGGCTATCCGCTATGGTAATGAATTATTGTTTATTGTTATGTGTGTTTTAATACTAGTGTAGATGTGCAGGGGGTCTCCTGAGCTGAACCGCATTGGTTTCAGCATCGGGCACCCCCTACTTCAGGAGATATAGGCCCCTTTATGGGGTGCCGGTATCCCTCTGCAGAATTTAAATGTCCCGGTCACATGACGCGGGAGCTTTAAAGTGCAGGGGATACCGGCACCCCATAACGGGGCCTATATCTCCTGAAGTAGGGGGTCCTCGGACCTGAAACCAATGCGGTTCAGGTCCTGAGACCCCCTGCTCATGTACACTATTATTAAAATGTATTTATTTAGTGTAAGATCGCCTGTAACAGTCTTGCATGGAGATACAGAATCTCCATGCAAATGTTACATGCGGCTTTTTTTCCTATCAGCTAGCGTACGTAAAGGTTAAGAACGCTAGCAGGGGGAAAAAAAGCATCACGTACGCTGTGGCTGTTCTGAGCTATTTTGAGCAGGTACGTTAAAAAATGGGCTCAAGGCCTTAGTGAATCGCGTTCCCGGCTTCACTTTTTAACAAACCTGCTTTTTGGAAAATCAGAACGCAAAGCCATTGAGCTTAGTGCATAGCGCCCTAAGTCTCTATCTGAAATTCCTGCGAAACCGTTACTCCAGACTTCCAGAGCTATTTGTAGTACTCATATCGTGGTCTTTATCTCTTAGTAAGTTATACACATCTGTGACCGAGGTTCTATTGTCTGGAGAAACTAAAGAAACTAGCAAACATATTATTTTTTAGAATTTCTTTTTTTTTGACCATTTTCTAGCTTTTTGCATATAGGAAAAACTGAGTTATGTCGCCCTTTCCTCTCCCATAGTTCTTCAAAGGTCAGGAATCTCTCCTGATCTCTGTTTATCAATTTCCAATACATGTTAACCCATTATTTAGCCACATTTTAAAAGCTACTTGACCGTGGCTTGGCAGAAAGTTATCCACAGTGATCAATATTGCCCAGCACGCTCCTTACTTGCCAAAAGTGTATATCAGACACTCCAATTTGTGCCACATACTCTTGTACACCTGATGAAGGGAGGTTGACTCCCCCCGAAATGTAGTGCTTGCTCTTTCACTTTGCATGTGATTCAATATACTGCGCAGTTTGTGCATATTTGGACACCACACTTGTTGTGATGTTACTTCAATTCTTTGTCTGGCAGAAAGTTACCCCATATTGGCCAAAACTTAGAAATTGTGTAAGATAATACCAAATTAGAACGTATTGCCTTCCATGTGGCATACGTATCTCAAAGGCAGAGATCCTCATTTCGTATGTAATATCTCTTAGGCCAGGGATACAGTAGGCGCTCGTGCAACAGAGTGCATAGCATCGAGCGGGCCTGCTGCAGAGGCGATCCGAGGCCTCAGAATTTGGAGCAGGAGACGCAACGGGGAGGCGTGCCATGAGCGGTTTGCACTCATTGGCTGAACCGCTCACGTGACCCCGCGTCGCACGACAAAATCTAATTATTTTGACGCGTGAAATATCGGCTGCGCCGTCGCCCCTGCACACTCTTGGTTGTCCTCATTGTGGCATGGTCATATGTTCCCGTGTGCGGTCACGCTAAGCATGGATGCAGCTTTAATGTCACAGGTAGGACCTGCTGTTGTTCCATTTCCATGTTCCCCAGGCTCCAGTCTCCTGCATATCTCACAATGCAGGCCAACTGATACTTTCTAATGTCGGGAATGTTTAACCCCCAAGATTCTTTGGAGAAATATACATTTTTCAAGGCTATTCTGGGTCGCCCCCTCTTGTGACCCTCCCTGCCCAGGTTCAAGGAGGCTACATGGGTGTACTGTGTGTGGCTACTCCGCATGGGTTACCTTGACTCAGGGTGCTAGATTCAGATGGTTGGTGATGAGGTAGCAAGGTTGTAGAATAGTGGGCGCCTGAAATTTTTGCCATATAACAGTCTTTTATTCAGATCCCCGGGCACGGAGACCTTTCACATCTCCAGACATTGTACGATTTTATATCAAACATGCAGGATTTCGGTTTCTTCCATCAGTGCCCATTGTTAACACTATAATGGAGGTCTAATAACTTAGTTTCTTTCTTGTATTGGACCCGGACCCCCTTTGTTGCTTCGGGATACTCTTTGCTATACATCTGTTAACACTGGACCCCTACGGGAATCTTGATGGGTCTTTTGTAAGTGATCACTAGACATTTAGCCTGTTTGGGAGCTGCCACTTCCTTACAGACTGATAGGAATGTTAATGGAGATCCGTAGTTACAGCTGATCCGCCGACACATGGAGTCCTCTGGACCCGAGGCCTTCTGAGGCATGCCGGTTTCCTATTCGTTAGCTTGGTTGGACTCCCTTCTGCTGGGATCCTAACTAATAAGGACACTGTCCATATCTACCGCACAATATAATGGGGGGGCTTGGTCAGTAATATTACTTTAAGAACATATGTATCTTCTCTCCCAGAGGCTCCTTCGGGAACCAAACCTTCTCCTTCTCTAATATACTCCTCTGTGATCCTATTGCAACACAGGGTGGGGGCCGATACACTCCAACCTTCTAGTAACCCATTGGTAGGAGTGTTACACTGTTCTTATCTTTAGTATCAGAGAGCTTAATAAGCAATGGTATCATTTGTAGTGGGTGAAGTATTCTAGCAAAGCTATCCATATTGATCAATTGGCACCACCCTGACAGATTCAATGGGAGATTTCGCCAACCTTCCAGCACCTTATTTACCACCTCAAAAAACATTTTTATAACTAATTAAATATCATTTCTTCTGGTCCATGTCAATGTTAATACCAAAATATTGTATTGACTTTGATATTGTAAAGTGTACTTTCTCATCACATGCTATGTCATTTTTATTTGAGAGAATTAATATTTCTACTTATGTTACATTTACTTTGAACCCTGAAAATATGCCAACCCCCCCCCCACCCCCAAAAGCTTTGTGTTCATTACTTATAGCCTCCTCAGGGTTAGAGACCTATAGTAGCAGATCATATGCAAACAATGCTAATTTAGCCTCTGACTTGCCTATTTGAATTCCCTTAAAACTCCCCATTTGTCTGATATTTGGCTAAAGGCTGAATTGCTAAATTAGAGCGCAAAGATGCCAAGGGGAACCCTCGTCTCATACCTCTATATAGTTTAAACTCAGGAGAGAGCAACCCCGCTGTTCTTAGCCCTGGGTTCAGCATACGCGCAGATGTACTTACCAGAATGCCCTCCTACTGTCTTTATGCGTTCTTCCTACCTACCAATTAGATTGTAAGCTCTTCGGAGCAGGGACACCTCTTCCGAAATGTTACTTATATGTCTGAAGCATTTATTTCCATGTTCTGTTCTTTGTATTATTTGTTATTTATATGATTGTCACGTGTATTACAACTGTGAAGCGCTATGTACACTAATGGCGCTATATAAATAAAGAAAGAAATGGAAGCAGGCACACGGTCTGCCAGTGAAGGGGCTGCTCTCTGCATGTCCAGCAAGCTGCAGGATCGCCATCTTTGCCTGTTACAGGCATCAGGGAGGCTGTCTCTTCACAGGTACCCATGATCCCCCTCTGGTGGCACATGACGTCATCACGCCACGTCGCGCTGGCGTTCTAACGTTACGTTGTGGGCGTCGACATCCAGGAGCATGGCAGCAGTAATCGTGGAGGGGTGAGTACCTATCAGTGTATATATAGTGGTGTGTTAAGTATATCCTGTAGCCCTCTCCTTGATAAAGGCAATTTTTGCCGAAACTTTGGACCCCTTGGCGGCACATTAAATTGCACCTTCAGAAAGACCGTGTGCCTGCTTCCATTTCTTTCCTGATCTCCTTTGGGATGTCTGGACGTCCCTGGACACAGTGCACCGGCAGATAAGTACCCCCCTCCAGCACCTATTAGCAGTGTGCATGCACTTCAATATATGGCTATACAAATAAAGACATACATACATACATATATACTGTACATACATATATATATATACATGGTATTATCTTGAAAAAAGACTCTTCAATTCCCACTTTCTGTAGTACCGAAAAACAAGTAATCCTAGCTGACATTGTCAAATGCCCTTTTGGCATCTATAGACATTATAATGTTGCTTTTACTACTTTTTATATGAGCTTTGGCCCAGCTTATGACGGCAAACACCTTTCTAGTATTTTTCATCGGATGATGCCCTTTCACAAAGCCTGATTGGTCCTCATGTATTCATTTTGGTACAGTGGACACCAGCCGCTCTTCTAGAATTTTAGAGAGAATCGAGACATCTAGATTTAATAGCGATATAGGTTTATACGAGTCTGGCTTTAAAGGGTCTTTGACTCATTCCCCTCTGTGTTTAATGTTCTTATGATGGCAATTTTACCGGTTACTCGTTCATCTTCTTTTAGTTATATTTCTTTGAAAGCTTCCTGGAGGCACAATTTCCTCACTTAGAATTTCATAAAATGCACTACTGAATCCATCTGGCCCTGGGGCTCTGCCATTTTTTACATGTTTAATTGTGTATATTAAAAAAATTGGCTCATTTAATCTTTGATGATCTTTTACTGTTAATTTAGGCAGCTCTGTTTTCCCATAAACTCCTCTAATGCCTTTGCATTTGCATTTTCCTCACTCTTCCCAGAATGCCCTCCTACTGTCTCTGCACGTTCTTCCTACTTACCAATTAGATTGTAAGCTCTTCGGAGCAGTGACTCCTTTTCCTAAATGTCACTTTTATGTCTGAAAGCACTTCTTCCCATTATGTGTTATTTGTATTATTTCTTATTTATATTATTATGTCACGTCATGTGAAGCTCTATGTACATTAATGATGCTATGATGCTATATATAAAGACAGCGGTGCGCAAACTGGGGGGCGCAAGACTATTCTGGGGGGGCGGTGTTAACACCGGTCCTGCGCTGAGAGCCAGAGGCCTCTGTAAACTTACTTACCCGGCTCCACTCACGAGTCTCTATGACAACACGGCGTCAAATGACGCCCGTTGCCATGGAGACGTGACGTCAAATGACGCCACAGGTCACGTGATGTCACATGACCCCGCCGCGTCATTTGACGCAGCATTAGAGGTGAGGAGAGCGCGACGGAGGAGCAGAGCAGGTAGGGTGGTGGGGCGCTGCGCAGGGAGTTTGCGCACCACTGAATAAAGTTATACATACATAACGCTTTTGGTAAAAAAAATCTTGAAAGACACAATTTATTTCTTTGGGTTTCGTTGATATTTTACCATTGGATTTTTGTATCTTTATTATGTGATTATTTATTTATTTATAAAATATTTTACCAGGAAGTAATACATTGAGAGTTACCTCTCGTTTTCAAGTATGTCCTGGGCACAGAGTTAAGACAAATAATACATGGTTACAAGTACAGTTACATAAATGAACAGGGTATTTATTAGCAGCTATGCATTTTCCAACTGGGGTTCCCATTCCCTTTTCTGCTTTGTTGCCAAATCTATATAAATGGAAATCCCTCCTTTCCTAACTCCCTTACTCTGCCGACATACGTTACAGATATTCTTTCTTTCCAAATATTCCTCCTTTTCACTGCTAGAGATGGATTCAATTGACATTTTCTGTACACTTTATTAAGCTCTTTACTAGCGTTCATGAATTCTAAATCCAATGCCTTTCTTCTTCTTGTGTTGAGGAAGGCCATAACTTTCCCCCTTTAGTACTCCGCCCTTTGCTGTTTCCCAGTATAATTTGCCTTCCTTTGGATGGGAAGAGTTTGTGTCTTTACATTGATACCAGCTGTTTAGTCGCTTTAAACTCCTCATTAGTGTATAAATGCGAGCGGAACCTCCAGACTATCTTTGTGATTTTTGAGCCCTCTTTTAAAATCTAACCACATTGGGACATGGTCCTAAATCATAATATCTTCTTTATTGGTTAGTATTGCTACAACCCCTTTCTTTCCCATGGCTGGGGATTAAGTGTATCCCCCCCCCCCCCCCCTCCCCACCCAATGTCTTTTAAACTTTTTGCTCTCTTCTTCATTCCAGTGGGTTTCCAGAATTAGAGCAATGTCCGCCCTGGCGAAATGTCCAGCAGCTAAATGTCCCCTGCGGCTAAACAGTGGCGGAGTGCCTGCGACACAATGTCCTAGCCAAGGGGGGCTCAACTCCAGTCCTCATGCCCCCCCCCCCCAACAGGTCAGGTTTTCAGGATAAGTCCAGCTTCACCACTGGTGGCTCAATCAGAGGTTCAGTCAAAGACTGAGCCTCTGATTGAGCCACCTGTGCTGGAGCAGGGACTGGTTGGGCCACATGTGCTGAAGCAGGGATATCCTGAACACTTGAAATGTTGGGGGGCGCTTGAGGACTGGAGTTGAGCACCCCTGTCCTGGACCGTCACATTATTCCTGCACAATCTATTTTCTAGATCATCCCTTTTGTCTTCTAGGGATTGATTCTTCTGTTCTCAGTTCTAAATATCTAAGTGTAATGTTGTGGAATTATCCTCCAGAATCTCCTTGACTTCCTTTGGGTCCCGAGATTTTAGGCACGGTGCTTCCACTCTTTGGAGCAGTCCGCCTCGCACAGTTCGAGAGGCCCTGTCTCTGCAAATCTATAAAAACAGGCACAAGACCTACCTGTTTACCCAAGTCTTTAGTTAATGAAACACAACCGGTCTGGCATTTAATAGCTACAGTACCGTCCCATCCTGTACTGTATCTTTCCTTGTGTTTGGTCTCGTTAATAACCTTACATGTTTTCTTCTTTTCCCCTTTTGTAACTGTGAAATGCTTTGAGTCCCATTGGGAGAAAAGTGCTATATAAATAAAGTTATTGTTGTTATTATTATACATCAACATGAAGTCGTTTTCAGGCAATGTCCGCATTTACAAAATAATATCTGGAATAGACATTCCAACCGGCTCTACCTGGCATGTAAATCTTCCATCCTTTACTAATGAAAGGGTAACAATGTACTGAATTGCCGGCCTCAATGACAATGAAAGAGGTCCTATTGAAATTACATTTTAATTGAACAGTTCTGACCTCCAAATAGTCTCCAGTAATACAAAAAATTACTGAGTTTATACCTTAAATAATAGACTTATGCAATTCACTCGGACCAAATTTGATTTTGTTGTTTTCTGGGGTATCCCAATGCTGTTCCTGAGATTATTATATTTTTGTATTGTTTGTGAGTTTAGGAAGTTAACATGGCCAATGGCAAACTGCTACAAACACTTCGATTTGCCAGCAAGTCGATTGAAGCAGTAATAATGGCCAGCAAATTCTTTGATTCCTGCAAATTGTAGTCACTTGGGATAGATGATTTCAAAGGAGAACTCCCCATATAAACACTGCAAACAGTCTCGGGTGCTGGGGCATCCACAGAAACATGGCATTCAGATAAAATAACAACAGTCTGCCCTCCGGAGGTCTTGAAAAACATGAAGGTTTAAGATCAACATTCCGGTCCTTCTTTGGACCATTGTCAAGATACATTGAATAGAAAAGTTGCAACTTATTTTCACATGTGTATGTATATACTGTATATATTTGCAACTTTTCTATTCAATGTATCTTGACAAAGGTCCAGGGAAGGACCGGAATGTTGATCTTACATTAAACCTTCACATGTTTTTCAAGACCTCTGGAGCGTGGACTGTTGCTATTTAGTCAGTTGGGAAAGCATGTAATTATCTCTTAGTCTGGGTGTCTCCCATAAGAATGACAAGTCACTCATCATCGGACCAGACGGCTCAGAATATGGGTTAAGCAAATTACACATAAACAGGTACAGTCAATTACTGCTTTAGAATCGAAGACCTACTACAATCAAGAGGGACTAGGCGGTTTCTATACCTAACATAATAAATAATGGTGCTACCCCAATAGTTATATAGTGTGCCATACATCATAATACTATAAAGGGTCTGAAAACAGTAGCATGACTATTCTCCTCCCCTCCCCCTGTCTAGGTATGAAGCTGACAGATTTACATGAGAACATACAGATTCAACAATCATTAAATATTTATAGCAAATGACCTCAAGAAACAGCTGGAATTGAATTCCTTCATTAAAAAGTCATTAGCCTTAGACTTATCCATAGATGATGAATCTTTCAAATGTAATACTTTAGGTAAAGCCTTTTTAACGAACTGGAAATGTATAATGAATATTGTGATCTTTGCTCCTTTCTGTGTCCCAAGTATATGTGAATAATCGCTGTTATCCATCTTACCTTGGGGTCCATTTCCATCCTTATAACTTCACAACAGAACCAATTAGGTAGACAGAAGTGCTGCTTTTCTTGTCCAGACGGGGACCCTGGCTTTGCAGTCAACTGAAAGAACAAGTTTATTGGCATTATACTGTCCGGGACAGCAAGAATACTACAAGGAAGATGGTGTCTCAGTATTTAGCATGTTCAGTTAAGCACAGCTGCCTTCAATACACTATTTACAGTATGTTTCTGGCCCCTCTGACAGTGACGAGGTCAACTTAATTATCAGGAAGGGGTCAACTTAATTATCTGGAAGAGGTCAACTTAATTATCAGGAATGGGCCAACTTAATTGTAAGGCAGATTTAAAGTAAATATCAAAGCTGCAGTTTATGTTAAGCACCCCTCCAAGAAAATGTGCACGGTGCAGCATAAAATAGAACCAATTATGGCTACATGATTCTAACCCACGCCAGTGCCACGGCACCTCCGGCACATAGTGATCGCGGGGTCACTGAATACGGAAATCTCTCTGTGCCAGATTGCGTTCTGCTCTGCACAGGAGCACAGAATGTGCGTAGGTGGGTGTGGGTGGTATTGGTGTGGGTGGCAGCTATGAATTATTACTGGAGCATCCTGTGACTATATAGGCAGCAAGGTTTCCTAAAAATCCTAGGAAGCTCAGCCCTGCTGCCTATTCTCATCAAGGTTACTGTAAGTAACCCAAGGGTTAATGTTGACACTCGGGTTTTCCCGTGTATTTTATTATATGTTTTGCTTAAACTATGTAAAACAGTGTTGTACAGCTCTAGTTCAAGGTTATGGACCTTTATCTTGCAAAGGGAGCTATTAATTACATCAGAGTTTGGCATTGTATTTCAGGGAATGAAACCCCATTTAATGCGAATATCATTATGTACTAGGCCCACTGTATGTACCTGTTACCTATGTATGCGTTTGGGTGTGTTATACTGTGATTGGATTATGACCATTGTTGAGGAATCAGGGAGAGGTCGACCACCTGCTGAGGTGACTTGCCTTTCAAAACTAAAGTATTGTCCTGAGGGCCAAGCTAGAGAGTCATCAGAGGGGAACGGAGGAGACCAAGTGCAGGGCTCTAGGGCATCTGGCAGAGCTGCGGTCTGTGTGTGCTGCATCAACTGGAACTGTTTGGAGTGCTGGATCGTGGGGGTGAGTCTCATCAGAGAGATTCACAAGGGACGATCCCAGCACGGCTGCAGAATACCAGCAACCCTCATTTGGAGGAACGAAGCCAGGACAGCCACCTGCCAAGAATCCCAGAGGAGAGGGGAAAAATGTGTGTGAGGGTTAAGAGTCCCAGGTGGAGGGGGTTAAGAGTCCCAGGGAGAAGGGGGGGATTAAGAGTTCCAGGGAGAAGGGGGGATTAAGAGTGCCAAGGAGAGGGAGAGAAGAAGGGGGTTAAAAGTCCCAGGGGTGTATCCTAGCGATATTTCGGAGGTGGACATGAAAGACAGTGAGGGATTGTATGTGAGTAATGGCAGAGGGCAGAATCAAAGATGATCCCTATGCAGCGCGTTTGGGGGGTGTTGATGAGATTGTGGTAGTTTGGCAGTGAGGGAGAGTTTGGGTGTAGGGGTGGGAGTGGATCGGGGAAGAGAATTAGTTCCGTTTTGGACATGTTAAGCTTCAGGTAACAGTGAGATGTTCATGAGGAGATTGCAGAGAACAGTTGGTGACACAGAGAGGGGGAGAGGTCAGGAGAGCAGAGGTAAATGTAGGTGTCATCGGCATAAGAGACAATACTGCAATACCGTGTTTGCCCCACCCCTTCTCCCTATACGGTTATTGTACATACAATGGTATTTGCTTCCGCTGGCGCGTTGTGTATGTCTCGCCGCAACATACCAACGCAGGCTACATTTGTAATTGTAGGATATGCTCTGAAAAAGTAGTATAATTAAAAAGTATGCATTGAAATGTTAATACAGATGTAGCAGACGTTAGTACCCCCGTTAAGGCTAGTTAACAAAATAATGAGTTTCAAAACAAGCTTGTTATCTCTTTAACCATTGTTTTCAATGGCCCTCCTGTTACATAGCGCGCCAGCATTTATGCATTTCGTTAACAGGTCCAATAACGTCTGCTACATCTGTATGATGAAGTGACTGAAAGATGTTGCAGGGCCAGCATTTATTTATCTGTGGTTAGGTCTCCACATTGACAGATGAAGTCACCCCGTGTGCTGGGTGTCACCTGAGAAGGGTAGTTAGGATGTTAGGAAGTAAGGTATTGTAGCATTAGTATATATGTATTTTTAAATGTAGCTAAGAAGAAGCCAACCTCTGTTCTGCGTAGTCGTTGACAGTATTGTGCATTTTCTAGGGAAGGGAACTTGGTGAGTAGGAGACGTCTGGCCACTTGGGTATAAAACCAGCCAGAGTGTGTTTTTCTCAGAAGCAGCTGAAAGCGTCAAATCTTATAAATGTAAATATATGTATAATATTGTGAGTATACAGGAATGTTGAGTGGGATAACATTAATTACCCAAGGGGAGCCTGTGGCCTGCTATTAGGGCACTAATAGGTTAACTCCCTTAGAGATGGTTAGCCTGGTGGGAGTAGCTTGGGCTAGGCTATAAGAGGGAGGCCCTCCCGGGTGTAATAAGGAATAACCAGGAGGGAAAACTAGGTGATTGGAGAACTGACCATTGGGTGTAACACCTCTGTAAAGGATTGTCAGTCTCCTGGGCCACAGGGCCCCCCTGGCCCGGACAGACAAGGATGGTCTAAACAGGGGTGCGCAAACCTTTTTCTTTGTGCCCCCTGCCTGCTCTCCCCCCCCCTGCTCTTGCCCCCCCCACCCCCCTTACATTTTCTCTGGCAACAGCGGCATCATTTGATGTCACAACGTCATGCCATTTGACCCCGTGGCGTCATTTGATGCCACGTTGTCGTGCCGACGCGTTGCCAGAAGCCGCTGGAGAGCAGATAAGATGCGGTTACGGAGGCCTTGTGCATTCCCCCAGCATTTTGTTTAAATGTTGTGGGGAACAGCGCGGGGCCTCTGTAAGCGCTGCGCCACCACCCCCACTTTGCGCACCCCTGGTCTAAAAAAGGGAAACTAAAGGGACAGGTCCCTACCATTGCGGCTAAAGAAATACCCTGTAGTTCACCAGCACCAAAGGTCTTCTACCAGCCCTAAGAAGTCACTTCTAACATAAGACTGTTCCCCTGTCAGTGGGAACCAAGGATCCATGCTGTCAGGTGAACCTACAGTTTTCTGCTAATGTGCAATAAAAGACTGTTTGTTTTCATATAAAAGCCTTTATTGTCTGAGACCTCCTCCTCAAGCAGCCCAGCCTGAACACCTAATCCAGTGGTTTTCAACCTTTTTTTGGTTAAGGAACCCTATAATTATATTGTAAAATTCTGCGGAACCCCAACCCTCTCTAATAGCGACTCTGAGGTCAGATGCATTGGAAGGAACCCCAACCCTTTCTAATAGTGCGTCTGAGGTCAGATGCATTGTAAGTAACCCCAACCCTCTCTAATAGCGAGTCTGAGGTCAGATACATTGTAAGGAACCCCAACCCTCTCTAATAGCGAGTCTGAGATCAGATGCATTGTAAGGAACCCCAACCCTCTCTAACAGTGCGACTGAGGTCAGATGCATTGTAAGGAACCCCAACCCTCTCTAATAGCGAGTCTGAGGTCAGATGCATTGTAAGGAACCCCAACCCTCTCTAATAGGGCTTCTGAGATCAGATGCATTGTAAGGAACCCCAACCCTCTCTAATAGTGCGTCTGAGGTCAGATGCATTGTAAGAAGCCCCAACCCTCTCTAATAGCGCTTCTGAGATCAGATGCATTGTAAGGAACCCCAACCCTCTCTAATAGGATGTCTGAGATCAGACGCATTGTAAGAAGCCCCAACCCTCTCTAACAGCGCGTCTGAGATTGTATTGGCATTGTAAATTCTTCTGTATTTGGTAACATTTTCAAATGGCTTCAAAATTACAGGGAACCCTTTAGGGACGCCCGGGGAACCCAAGGGTACCTAGGAAGCCCTGTTGAAAGACACTGTCCTAGTCAGAAGCAATGGTAATAGTGAGTGTGGCCTAGCCCTCCTGCACATACTGTACAGTATATTATGCTCACAATGAATTACAAGAGATTTTTTAATGGTGAGCACAATGTTCATGTGAGACCGTTCTATTTCCATCTTAAATCTAGAATTGCAATGGAGATGTCAAAATACCAAGTGCCACATTCTTTTTCATCTGCTATCAAGTCCAAATAACAGCAGGATGCTGATGACATAAACAGAGGAGCTGCTTCTTATTCAAATGTTCTCAATTTATTGAGTGGAAAAATTCTTATGCAGGCATCAGATATAGAGAATTGTGCAGCTCAGTTACACAAAGACACATACAGTTATATATACTGTAATTGTATGATAAAGTGTAACAGTATTCATACAAATACATATTGGGTAGATGTCATTATTTAAGCGTATGTATGTAAATATATATATATATATATATATATATATATATATGTATATATATATATATATATATATATATATATATATATATTTATTCTGCACTATATATATATATACACACACACACACACACATGCATAAAGTATATGATTTTCTACAGAAAGACAGTAACACATACTATACAGACTTTGATACTGTACACACGTTATTGAGAATGAATACAAACAGAAACTCAAAGCCTGCTAACAGTACTACAGATATGCTCTGCCAGACAAACCACTCCCATTCTGTACATGTTTAAACCGTACACACAGGACACCATGCACAGTACAATAGAACATAGTACACATTACTACTTTTCCATATTACACTATATCTTGGTGTCAATCCCCGTCTTGTTGTTGTACGCTGCTGTGACTGTGTGAGTGACTGAGTCCTTACCTGTTTCCGAGCTCTTCCTAAGATTTCCTGCTGGCTCTCCTGTGCTTTCTTTCTGCAGAGATTCCAATGCACATTACCTCACAGACAGCCCAGGCAGGCTCTGAACTGTCACATGGTTATCTGAGCCAGCCAACAGAATGGCAGTGATGGGCTCTGCTCTTGTTTTCTTAACACCTGCAGTGCTGGAAAGGCCTGCAACACATTGCAGAACAATGCATTGCTGTTCAAACATAATGGTGTAAAATGCTATAACATCCGTTATTTGGCTCCTTAGACCTTAAGAGCTATGAACACCCAATCAACACAATTGTAGAAATATATGTATGCAATGAGGCCCTTACAGAGTCTTCCTGTTCATCAAGGAGACCCGCTTAATATTTAGATGAATAATCTATATAAATACATTCTCCTTGATAACATTTCCATCGATCTCCTTAAGAGACAATTCTCTCAAAAACGTATTCATGCACATACACAAGATAAAGAATCAGGGCCACTTATTGCTGCAATTGATAAGTGACGGTGTGTAACTGGTGAGAAAACATCAATCTTCACTAGCAAAGCTCAGCCTGACTGCGACCTCTGCAGCAGCCCCCATTAGTAGTCTGTCTGAGAAGGGGAGAGTCACTTCTCACAGCCCTTACAAAGTGTAAATCTGCCAGCTTTTAATACTGGAACCCCGGGACTCTAAAGTGGGTTTCATTGCAAGTCAGCGGGGGCATATTCTCGTACCTGAGAGTTTCCCACCACCAACAGCTGAGCAATTTTAACCTCTCGAATTTGCCTGGTCTTGCCCCAAACCCAGTGCTCTTTCCAACCTATCCTGAAGACCCATATTAAAGATGTGGCAGGCTATGTCTGATAGATGAACGCCATCTTCCCTACACAAACCTGACCAATGCCCCTCCAAACTCATTTAGCTTCCACCTATCTCTCTCCACAGCTCTGACATGCCTGGCTCCTTGCCACACGTGCCTAGCCACTACTTCGGACCACGTTACCACTGCAGAACTAAAGTCAAATAAATCTGGGCTATATCCCTCTTTATTGCAAAAAAAACAAATCAAGCGTTCGGACCCTAGTCAGGTCGTTCCTCCCAACATTAACACAACCGGACCATCATCCTCAACAGCTCCGGAAGGGTCTGGCCCAACACATACCCAGCAACCCCAACCAAAACACCATACACTTAGCTGCTTCCAATAAAGCCTACGAGCCGCCCTCTCCTCGGCCCAATGGATGTAGGAGTCTTCCCATACCCAGAATCTGCAAGGTAAACAACCTAAATAAAGGGACTAACACGTGGCAGGATTTAACACACTTCCCAGTCTGCGTGTACGTCACCCTGCAAATGTTTTTGTCAATATCGGAATTAACAGAAGCCCCATCCGGATATAACAGATGGTACATCAGCCGATATGTACCGGACTCCTTCTTGGGGAGCACCCACAATGGTGACAGTCCCAAATTGGCAACTAGAGGGATGACTGAAAGTGACCTGCCATACAGCCCAAACGTTCTTCTTTTTTCAGCTGACTACGGACTACTTCCCGATGTTTTGTGGCAGATTTTAAATTCCTGGCTCCTTGTCCTGACTCCCATTCGGTGAACGGGATCCAGAACTCCTCCCGAACGCCGTGTCTCAATGTCCTTGCTGCTTCTTTAAAGGGGTACCTGTCGAGCCACTCCTCCATCGCGGCTGGTTCTCACTGGTGTTGTCACTCTTTTTTTGCAACATCCTTAGCCGCTCCGAATCCACCTCAGCTTTGCCCCTTCTTGAAACACTTCTGGGGCGGGGGATTTCCTTTACAACCTTAACATGCATGCATGAATTGACATGTTATCCCCCACTTAAAATTTCCTTCATTATACGTCCAGCACATATGGCTTGCAACCCGCTGTACCTTTTCCAGCTCTGGTCGATTGCCCGCTGAGTAGTAGACCGCCGACCCTGCTCTGAAAGGATGAAGGACCATAAGTGACAACCACAAGTCAATGTCTGTGAAACCCCATTGCGGCTTCTTCTGTGCCGCCATCCTTTGACAAAAGACCTCATCGTATTTCCACCAGGCCTCCAAAGGTCTTAAAGGCCTCCGACATCGTATGCTGGTATTTGGAGAGCTCAGAGCACAAGTTTGGTGACACCTATCAGACTAGCCAGGATGACAAAGACCTCTAGCCAATGCCCAAAAGTACTCGGTATATGCTTATTCTTCTCATCATCCCTTTATCATCTCCCTTCTTGACCACTCTTACCAGCAATTCCTTGCAACCTGGAGCAATGTCCACATGTCCACATATTCCCCTGCTCAAATTTCTCTTTTGTAGACAAAGGCAAATGTATCCCCAGTGGGTTAACTCGACAGAGATAAGGCTCCTTAAAACTAACATTGGATAATTCCTCTTGTGTTTCCCCCACTGTGGCTGCCACTACACCCTGCTTCTTCTGCATCCCCACATTGCTTGCCACAACTGGCAGACTCAGAGGGAAATCCTCCACTACAGTATGCCTCCGACAGGACCTCTGTTACCCCTTGTGACAGACACATTTTTCACAGGCCTCATAACTTCACCCTATGGTAGGACTGCCCCCAATAACTCCCGAATCCTCGCATACCCCCTGGCAAACGCATCCTCCTCTGCCCTGAAACTAAAAATTGAGGGACCCTAATCCCCCATCCCAGGAGACCACTGAACCAAACCCTTTTCAAAGAAAAGCGCACAGGTGCATATAACGCGTTAGAGGTTCCCGCATTTCTATTTTCTATTTCCCGCAACCTTCCTGGTAGGCCTAAACACCCACCCTAGGGGAACTACCCCCTTCACCCACCCCAAACAAACCAGGTACTTTGGTTTAAGCCCTTCATTGCCTTAGCGGCTATCTGCGAAGGTAATAAAGCTGTTTTTATTTTATTTTAATCAGCTGAACTGCATTAATTTCAGCCATGGGGACCCCCTGCTTTCTGAGATACAGGCCCCGGTATATTTAAACTTTGCGGAGATACCGGCACCCCTGTAACTCGGGAAGCAGGGGGTCCCCCGGGGCTGAAATTAATGTGGTGCGCAGACCCCCTGCTTCAATACTAGGTTATTAAAATAAAATAAAGACAGTGTGATCGCCTGTAAGAGCTGTGCAGGGAGATGCAGCTCTCTCTGCGCTGCTCTTACAGACTGTGGGCAGATCGCACGGGCAGTACTTAGAAAAAGACAAAGCTAAAGGCACTGCTAACTCAAGTGGTATGGCATTTTCCTACCGAACGGTTTCTGTCTTGCGATAACTCTTTCTGAATACTATGATAACACAAATGTCAGACCGGTTGATAGGGTCATGTCAAACCGTTCGAATCGAGTGATTTTATCGAAGCTACCTGAATAGGCCCCTTAACTTTATCCCATTAGTTTTCTCAGTAATACAGAAGGGTCCTTTCATCTGTGCCCACATCTTAAATATTATGACTGACTAGTCAGAGCTCTGCGTTGTAATCTATCCTTGAAAAAGGACATCTCCCATCCACATACAACAGCGACAGAGAGACATCAGAGATACATGTCTCTAACCCAGCGCTCTAACCTGAAAGAGAGAGGAGAGGAGCTACTGGTGACATGACATGTGCTTATTAGAGCCCAGAGAATCTCTCAGCAGAGCTGAACAATTGTCAGCTTGGCTAGTTATTCCTAAACAGTTTCTATTCACTAAATAGGGTCTATGTGCAAAGCATGGCCAATGGATTTTAAAATTGAGGCACAGAAATCTGAAATGCGTGAGTGAACCGTTGTACGAACGTTATTTTTGCTAATATGAGCCTTTGGCGTCAAAAATGGTTTTAGTCCAATATTTTGGCACACAGAAATGGACTGCACTTGGCTCACAGATGTGAATGGTATGTTCTTAAAAAAGACTAAATTAAGTAATACTTGTACTGTAACATTTTACACTATTTTTGTAGCTGTTGAGTTGGGGTTATCACAAATACACGATAATACTTTCCTCAAATAAATTAATACATACTGCACCGACACACTTTATTCGAGCAAATACCCAGTATGTACCTGGCAGATACCTGGAATGCGCCGCTCCTCACCTCTGACAAGCCCCGTTGCGTTTGCCTTCCCAGCCTGGGTTCATGCCTGGCTGACGGGCGGCTGATCTGTTAAATGATAATGATTAGGATTTAATAGGCTGCCATGCTTCGCGTGTCTACCAGATGGCATAAATTCATGAATTGTAATGCAGTATATATATATATACTGTGCAGTATTGCAGCCAGCGGGAATAAAATGCTTCAATCCCTGCCTGGAAAATACCTCAGTGCACTCGGGCAGAAAACAGTCACAAACCTCAATACACCCGGGTATACCCGAATTCGTGGGACTAGCCGAGCTCGAATAAAGTGTGTCGCCAGTGTAATATTTATTGAAGACCTATTTTCAATATCTGTTTTCTACATAGTTTAGTGTTTACAGAATGTAACTAGTTTGGTTATATCTCAAAATGTTTATAACTAGTGTAGCCTAGCCAGGGCTGGTTTTCTGGCTACTAGTCTGCCCTCTTCCTGGCAGTAAGCCCTAGTAAAGCAGGGCTAGCAGGACTAATCCTGGGTTTTCCCCACCTCCTGCAGCTTCAGTGAGTCACAGAAGAAAGAGGCGGTGCAACCAGGCCTTGTGTCCAATCAGCGACTCAGGACTGGTTCCTGCTTTTCCTGTACTTAAGGAGCTGCACTTCCTGATTTAGTTCAGTTGCCTCTACCCTTGAGAGAGGCCCGTCTTACCCATAACAGTTGTGCAGGGCTCTGCCAATCTGTGGGCCCTCCCTTAGGGGAGTGGCAGGGGGACTATTCCTCTTACTCCACCAGGGACTAGGAGAAGAGCAAGGACAGCTGTGGGGGCCCTGTACCTGCAGTGTTTGTCCAGGGAGACATCCTGAGGGTGAAGGCCCTAAGCTCTGTCTGTTGCTGTATATGCTGTATTATCTGCTGTAAGGAATAAACTGTTCCAGTATTTACCATACCTTCCGCCTGAGACTTCAATCTATCAGGGGAAGGGAAGAGAACTCTCCTGCAGGGATTGCTCCCCTCATCCCTGGGGCCTGCAAGAGATGGAGGTGCTGTCACCATGAGTACGAATCAGTTTATGCCCCAGAAGCCTGTTCTGACATCCCCTACCACCATGCAGGAGACTCAGATCTACTATGAGCCAGCAGGTATGCACCACCACACTCCATGTAGCAGCAAGATCTCCCAGAAGGGGGAGGCGGGTGGGGAAATATGTGTTTCACTAGTGGTACCTTTAGTACATTGCACAGTGTTCCCAGCAGGGACTCTTTATCCAGTAGGCAAAAGGGGGCAGTTTTCCCAGCCCACTGCTGTCAGGGTCACACCCAGGGCCCTGTGAGTCAAGGGGGCTAGCAACCCTAACATGTAGTGCCAGATCCGCAGAGGCGCATGTCAGAGGGGGGATGCTAGAGGGTATCTGCGGAGGTACCGGTGTGAGGGGCCTACTGGAAGCCGGTGGAAGGGCTGTTTTAAGCCACACTCGGCTCTCCCACTGCTCTGTTTTGGACCCCTGTCCATACCTTTACCCCCAGGCCATACCTCCTCCTCCTCCCCAGAACCATACCTAATTCCCCACCCCTCCCTCAGTCCATAACTCCCCCCCCCGGCCCAAAATGCATTAGTTTAGTTATTTTTCCTTTCAGGGGCCCACTAGTTTATACTTTGCCCAGGGCCCATCGGTGCCTTAAAGAAGCCCGGGTTACAGATCTCCAGTAACAGAATTTACTATTACAATTGATCAAAAAATATAGTAAGTAAAGCAAATCGTGCAGCTGGATACTGTGTGTGGGAATATGTTTTGAAGCATAGGTCCTTTGTGTATTATATTAATTGTGTCAGCGGGGTCTGCTTTTTTGTTAAATGCCAAGTTCTTTTTTATCAGTTAACCGCAGGCTTATTTTTAGCTTGCAATTCTTCTAGGACCAACAGAATAATGTTGGCACTTGGTTTTCATCGAGCTTGAAACAATACAATTTGGGGAAAAACTCATAAATTAAATGGAATCAAGGCTGAATGACAATCTTAAGGAAGAAAAGAAAAAACATACGTGCGTGCACTGCATATACTTTACCATAAAACATATTAGGCACTCAGAAGATTTAAACAATAAAAATATTTATTTGTAAATCAGTGACAATAAATCACAGGCTCTGTTTCCTATTTTTAGTATAAAAAAATGACTCTCACTCTATAGGCAATATCAATTTCTTAAACCTGCAAATGCTAAAATTATCTTGGAGAAAAGCGGTTGTGGAAATGATCTTTGAAATGAAAGAACATGGTCACTCAGGGGCCTATTTATTAAACTTGCAGTCCTACGGAAATAGCATGCAGTTGGATGCAATGAAAATCAGATTTTTTTGTTGCTGTATTCACGTAGAATTATCTACGGATGCATGTACTGTATGCATAAAATTACTGTTCTCTCCCTCTCTCCTCTTCAGCAAAACCCCTATGTAGTCTACCTGAGGGAGGAGAGATTTCTGGCTGTGCCTTTCTGGGTGATCTGCAAACGCGCAACTTAATGAATAGCTCATGAATATGTTATTTGGCTCATGTGTGTACAAATGATGCCTATTGCACAGAAATGTATAGTCAGGACCAAATTGTGTAAGAAAAAAAAAGCCGTTTTCTCGCGGTTTAGACATACAGTAAGGACTTAATGAATACGCAAGATGCAAATCTGTACAAAAAAATCATTTTTTTTGCCCAAAAATGCACTTATCGTCGTTTAATGAGTAGGCCCCTCAGTGTCAAGTCTTTGTAACCTTGGTGCAAGTCACTATGGGGCAGATTTACTACGTGGTGCTATTAGAGAAGACACGTTCCAGCGCCGAAAGCACCTTGTGGAATAGCACTGTTTAGTGAATATTGGCCATAACCTTCATGTGACTCGGATACCAAAATATATAGAGCAGACATGTGAATGTAAATGTTACCATGCGCCATTCTAAGTACTCTGCCAGCTGTACAGTATGTAGGGATATATTAGCAGGTGGTGCATTGTATCTACAGTATGTATCAAGCTTGTATGTATGTATCAAGTATGTATCCACATTTGTGTGGATTTAACACCTTTGCTGCCAGAGGTGCGTGCACTACATTGCAGTTTGTTGCAGGAATATTGACCATCGGTCCACAACAAGCAAGTAGTTCATGATCTCTGGTGAGATTCACCTATAGACATTCTGTAGGTTCTGTGCCTACGGTGATATCATCGCTGTTTGTCCAGCAACTTCTCATATCACCAGAGCAAAACATCATGCCATGTAGTCTTTTCATCAACGATAAAAGCCAAGCCTCTCTTATTCCATTAGGCAACTAATTCCAGAGCCTTATTACTTTCCCTTTCAGATCCTTCTTCAGCAAGATACAGTACGATTCCATTTATTTCAAGCCATCCATCCCGTTTGTTGCAGTAATCCACCATTAATGCTCAGACTGTCACAGATTTGTGTAGAATGATGAATGTCAGCTACTTCTCTAAATTGTCTTCTGATGGAACGTTATTGTTTTATGAGAACATTATGATCACTGTACACAACAGTAGATTAATATTATGTCTGACATCATTGCTAGATATAATTATGATTCAGGACAGCACTTAGTATTACCACCTTCACAGCCCAGCGTACAGTGCCTGCAAGGTACCTATTATCTAAGCTCCAATTCAGTTGATCACACTGCAACCAGCTGAAAACTCCCATTCAAGTTAATGGGGGGTTTCCCAGCCGCTTCAGAGCTTATCAAATAAGCAACAAAGCATCTTGATGCATTAACACAAGATGAAAATGAACTAGTTTTGTTCCTAAATCACCTTGATACATAGACTCCCGTCAAACTCATTGGAATCAATTGGGCTGTCTGTGCAACAGCGCTGAATCTTTGCTTTCCCAGCTAGGACAATAAGAGCCATTGTCCCAATGGACATAGTGGATTTCACAGAATGATCCATTATAAAGTTGCAGTTTGTAAAACGACCATTCATTTCCCAGAATTTTTGGAGTACACACTGTTTTTCATTTGCCTATAACAATCCTTGTCAGGCATTGTTTGTCTTGCTCTTAATGGATCTTTCTAATTAAAATACAACATGCAATGCATAAAACCACTCAGCATCTCTTCATGCTGCAGGAGAGGTTAACAATTCTGTCCTGTCTGTATTAAACATTAAAAAAAAACTGCTTATCAATTTTCATACAAATGCCGCAAGTTCTATAGAGAGAATAGGCCAAAAATTCCAGCTCAGAACTGTGGTTTATTGAACTCTGCGGGGGAGATTCACTATGCCTTGATGCAGCGTATTGCATCACTATGCCTTGATGCAGAGTATTGCATCACTATGCCTTGATGCAGAGTATTGCATCACTATGCCTTGATGCAGAGTATTGCATCACTATGCCCTGATGCAGAGTATTGCATCACTATGCCTTGATGCAGAGTATTGCATCACTATGCCTTGATGCAGCGTATTGCATCACTATGCCTTGATGCAGAGTATTGCATCACTATGCCTTGATGCAGAGTATTGCATCACTATGCCTTGATGCAGAGTAT
Organism: Ascaphus truei; assembly: GCF_040206685.1. Lineage (NCBI taxonomy): Eukaryota > Metazoa > Chordata > Amphibia > Anura > Ascaphidae > Ascaphus > Ascaphus truei. The sequence goes on from NC_134487.1 coordinate 132,378,701, forward strand.
TGCATCACTATGCCTTGATGCAGAGTATTGCATCACTATGCCTTGATGCAGAGTATTGCATCACTATGCCTTGATGCAGAGTATTGCATCACTATGAAGCGTTATCCACCGTTCAAGTCAATGGCAGTCAGGGCCGGATCGGGATGTGCTACCCCACAATGGCACGTGTGAATCTCCATCTAGGTTCCACCTTCAATATTCTTCCATGCAGTTTTTATTTGAATGGAGCTGAGATCTTCCCAAGCAATGGAAAGACACTTTCAAAGCATATCTAATATGCTAAATGAAGGGAGAAAAACGATGGCAGGAAACACATAAATTGATAGACTTACTGTATCAAACGCCTCCCATTGCTCTATTATTTCCCAGTATGACCTTTAGGAAATAAAGAGTCTAAATTGACTTCCATTACGCTGATTTGTGACCCATTCAGTAATAACTAACTATGTGCATGTCTCCCCCACACTATCCTTACATTAGTGTGTGCTAGAAAACATACCTTTGTATATGTGCATGTATGAAATAGTGCTCTGTCATTTTGTATTGGACCCTGTCATTTTCCTATGTATTTGCTGAGAAGATGCTAGACATGACACAGAGGAATGCTGCCATCGTTTTAAACAGTTGCATGATTAAATGTATTTATACTGCACAGAGTACATCTTTCAATGCCTGATGAATGCAGAGCTAGAAATATGATAGTACAAGAGATTCATGCATTTTCATACACGCTTGTGAAGAGCACAGATAGAATACATGCTTGTGAAGAGCACAGATAGAATACACGCTTGTGAAGAGCACAGATAGAATACATGCTTGTGAAGAGCACAGATAGAATACACGCTTGTGAAGAGCACAGATAGAATACACGCTTGTGAAGAGCACAGATAGAATACACGCTTGTGAAGAGCACAGATAGAATACACGCTTGTGAAGAGCACAGATAGAATACACGCTTGTGAAGAGCACAGATAGAATACACGCTTGTGAAGAGCACAGATAGAATACACGCTTGTGAAAAGCACAGATAGAATACACGCTTGTGAAGAGCACAGATAGAATACACGCTTGTGAAGAGCACAGATAGAATACACGCTTGTGAAGAGCACAGATAGAATACACGCTTGTGAAGAGCACAGATAGAATACACGCTTGTGAAGAGCACAGATAGAATACACGCTTGTGAAGAGCACAGATAGAATACACGCTTGTGAAGAGCACAGATAGAATACACGCTTGTGAAGAGCACAGATAGAATACACGCTTGTGAAGAGCACAGATAGAATACATGCTTGTGAAGAGCACAGATAGAATACATGCTTGGACAGTAACTGCTTTCTTTATGGCCTTTAATTCATTTTGACTCTAAGGAGGACATGTATTAAAATGATGCAATTTGCTCCATGATGAACTGTAATCATTGACATCCATTTGTGCTGATGTCAAATGTATGAAGCTTGTTTCGCGAGTGTTTGGCGTTTGAGGCTGGTGGCAGAAATCACTATTTACCTCGTACCTGGTGGATTTAATGGACACATAACAAGGATGATTGAGGCTGCGGTACGTCTCAGCATAACATTGGCTTGAGATACTTCTCCACTACCTGCTGCCAAGTCCCCAAATCGCTCATTAGAACAAGTGGAGCAAACTTAGTACAAAGTACTTTTGGGGAGATTCACTAACCTCTGTTTTGGGTTAGCGCGCTGTGATCTTGTGTTAATTGCCATGCATGTCAATGGAAGCTAACACGGGCTCGCAGTGCGTTAACCCTATACCGGAGGATAACAACTCTTGTGGATAGTATCAGAGATGCATAATGTTAGCCTCCTCTTAACATCTTAATGGCCTTTGATGTTTAATAATCTGAGGGTTTAGTTGGTATCAGCCCAGACTAAACGTGCTTTTGAAAAAAAAAAAAAAAATACAATATGAAACAATATTCTTAATTTCTCCAATGTATCTCTTACTTGCAAAAATATATAAAGTTTACAGTATTACATGATTTGTATATTCTTAGCCAAGCATACACATAAAATAATATTACTAATAGTTACATATGTACAGTAAGAGTGGAGGGAGTTGATTTGCTGACGCGCGTCCTAAATTTAAGTGACAGACTTGTGTAGGTTTCGACCAAATGCCAATATTGGTAGATGCAAGCTTACAGATACATCTAGCAGTACACAAAGAATACACATCTCCTTCAGTGTCACATGCTTCCAGTTATGAATGACAATGTCTGCACCTTGTACAGAAACTCCTAAATTAGAGATGTAGCAGTCGTTATTTCTCCCGCTGGCACGTTGCAGTGACACACACACACAACGCACCAGTGGACGTGGCCGCTATTGTGTGTGGATTAGACCCATGAAAAAAAGGGGTGGGGCTAATGCGTTATCGCACCGATAACGCCTGCTTCATCGGTATGTTCTTGTGTGGGGTACATGATACTGCCAGGAAATCCAAGTCCCCCAAATACTACCTGAGAAAAGAGATCATACCTTCGGTGGGACGATTTAATCCCATTCAAATTAATGGAATTTAAATATTCCAGAGGATGGGGAATCAAAAATGATATTATACTTGCAATAAATTCATACAAAGAAAAAACTTCAGTGCAATAAGTAACAATTATGCAAGTTATGCTTTTTATTCACCCTACCAAAACTACATTGATGGCAAACTGGTATGATGAATAAAAAGTTAAACTTTTCAAACTCTTTGTACTTAGTGTACACTAGAACTCTCCTGAGTAGGGGAAGAATAGAAGCCTATAACACAGCAGGCAGTAGAGATTTCATTTCAGCAATGGCACAGAGTTTGAAGCAAGGGAGCCTTGTTTAAATCCCAGTGCCAGCTCCTTGTGACCTGGGGCCAATCACGTTATCTCCCTGTGTGTCAGGCACCAAAAAAAAAATAGATGTTAAGCTCTACGGGGCAGTGTACACTGTCAAGGCAATACAAGAAAAACATTATTATCCGACTGTCTATATATGTGCAAATGATAAAACCTTTCTGCAGAGCCCAGCGGAGGGAGATGTGAAATGTATCAATATTCAGCAAGCCATTTAAAATAATACATTAGACTTTGCAGCTGCTCGAATGTGCAAAATGAGACTGAAAAAGCACTAAGCACATTTTAATCCATACTATGCAGACAATAGCTGGTGTGCAGACCAACTGCAAAGCTGCCTGTAAGTGAGCCCCTTACAAATAATTGACCACTCTCCTAGCTTCCCATAATCCAACCGTACGGTTCAATGCCTGGTACAAACGTGTGAGGAGGGCACACGCTAAGAGTCAAATATTTCCAAATCATCACATATAAACTGTTGATGCACAGATAATGTTACTAATTGAGTTCAAATCACTAGGAGATGCATCAAGCTAAGTGAATAACACTTTCTACATTTAGATGATAAAGTGGACAACATTTGAAATATGTATTAGTTAACATAATTGTATCAAGGCTTTTTGCTTAGAATGTGTCCGTGGAGAGTGGCTATCTAGTGCGATAGGAATCATATGTTTTTAGTTACAAAATGCCAATATTATTACCGGAGGCAATTCTTCTCCTAACAAAAAAATGCGCCAGGTCTTAGATGCCCTAAACATACAGTTTTAAGATTTTTGCATAATTGTTTAGGTTTTAGATGCGTTTCTTTGGACATTAAATGTTAACCAAATATGTCTTTTACATTCTAGATCCAGAATGAATGTGTTACTGTTTTTGGTGTGCGTTTTCCTTTGCAGAACTGCTGCATGACAAGAGAGAAGTTTGTTTACATGACACAAGGACCGCTAATGAATGGGCTTGGACAGTAACATTTCCTGGCATGCCAAGTGAATTCTGAGAATGTTCAGCCTGCTACGGTCAGCGGTAATGATATTGTAAGGAAGCAGATGTCATAAATAAAAGTGAAATAATTACACTTGAGTACAGCTGCTTTGCTATAGTGTACAATGTCAACTCTTCAGATTGTGTAAGCCTCTTGTAAGCATGGTCAGGGCCATGGTGTAGTGGTGAAAGTGTTGGTTTTGATTATACAAGCTTGCGGGTTTGTGATCTTGGGCAAATCAATGTTTCTTCCGGTACCTCATTTTACATTCGAGCCAAAAAATGTGTAGCCAGGATTCCACTCTAGGGGGTGAAATTATTTCGTAAATACAAGTCATTAACATCATTACTATGTACAATTTCGATCCTCTGTACACATCCCGTTATGCTCATTTGAAGGATGATGCAAGAAGGTCACATCTGAAATGATCTCCTCAGGAACCGTGTCGATGTTTGCAGAAGTCACTTCAGGCAGAGATGTGAAACCATCTGGTATCTGTGCCTTTGAATTTGGAGAACCTTCGGCTCCTGGCGATGGTGAGCTGGTGTTGGTGAAGCTGGTGTGTGCACTGCAGTCTGACAAAGCCTGTGAGGCTTCCAGGCCGCATGATGAAGTGTTCAAAAGCCGTGTTGAATCATGCAGATTGGACATGTGGCAGCAATCACATTGCTTGTCTGTAGGAAGCTTGAGGAATTCTGGGAGAACCAGGTCCTTTTTACACAGCAGGCCACGCTGGTCATCTGCTCGGGAACTTTGGACTCTGTTCAGCATCTCAACCAATCCTGTTACAGAAAAATATTACTAGAGATGTAACCAATGCCGAAACATCTACATATAGTATACTTTCCTACAGAATTCTCATAAGGTTCAGTGCAAATATCACAAACCACATAATATTGGCAATATGTCAGAAAATACTTTATCACGTAATTAGCAATATCAGACTGATATGTGCTTTGTCAGCTGTAGACACTACACGAATTGAGATGTGAGAAAGCAATAAACTGATCTAACATTACCCATGTTAGGAGCAAACTATTCTTTGTTTGCTCAACGTTAATGCTCTTATGTCATCTAACCATGATTTGACTGGAAGCAAAGGTTTGGGGGTCTGTGTGTCAATGTAGAGAAAAGTGTGCTGATGCCCTGCTCTCTATTTTAAAGCAGAATTCCGTTGTATGTAAGAACAGTATTTTTTTTTAGATCTGGATCAAGATTTTAGGCTTACACCACTTCTGATTTTTGGGGGAAAATAAGAAGGGAAAAGATTGGAGCACAGAGACAGAATGTGATACGGTAGATCTCATAATATGTGCAACATGTAACTCCCCCCACACAAGTCTCAAGATGGGCTAGCTAGGGTGAAATTGGAGCAGAATATTTATATAATTTGTCATATTGGATTATTACTGGGGTTTTTTGTCTTTTGTTATATACTGTACACGAGGTCACAATCCCAGTAAACAAAATACGATATAAACACAACCATAGCGCTCAAAAGAAACTTTTTCACAGTAATGCCATTTTTCATTGATACAATACCAAATGGATATAATGTCCAGAGACCTGCAGCCCAGAAGACCTGAAGGTTTGTTCAAAGAAACCTTCTTGATTGAAATACACAGAAAAGGTTCTCCTTGGCGCTTGGATCCTGGTGAATGATGTCGTTATTCTCCAATGAATATGTGGGAAAAACAACAATACATATGCTTCAATAATATATATACAAATGTGCTCTTTAAACACCTATGTGCACGCAGCTTAAAGTGGAATAAACCAACCTTAAAGGATTCCTGTTTCCCTAGGATATGCTCTTGATATTACTTTATATTGGTGAGTATAGATTAAATAGTGAGAGTACTGTTACATGTTATCCACAGAGGACCCTACACACTTTAATCAATGTACGTCAATGGGTGTTTACATAGAAAAATAGAGATGCACCCTGGATGAGTGGGATATATTAGATGGAAAGAAACTGAGCTCATAGCCATAAATTCTTTAGCATACTGTAAGCTACAATGGATGAAATGGTATGGCCTCACATTCCACATGGAAAAAGAATGGAAAACAACCATATAGCAATAACGTTTAAAAAATCTTTACTAAAAAATCACTTTAAAACAATTGGAAATGCACTCACGAATTCCCTCTTAAAATCAAGTGGTGCAGCCCCTTTCTTTCTTTCCATCTAATATATCTCACTCATCTCACTCATCTCACTCATCCAGGGTGCATCTCTATTTTTCTATGTAAACACCCATTGACGTACATTGATTAAAGTGTTTAGGGTCCTCTGGTGATCACATGTAACAGTACTCTCACTATTTAATCTATACTCACCAATATAAAGTAATATCAAGAGCACATCCTAGGGAAACAAGAATCATTTAAGGTTGGTTTATTCCACTTTAAGGTGGGCGCACATAGGTGTTTAAAGAGCACATGTGTATATATATTATTGAAGCATATGTATTGTTCTTGTTTTTCCCACATATTCATTGAAAATAACGACATCATTCACCAGTATCCAAGCACCAAGGAGAACTTTTTCTGTGCATCACAATCCCAGTACCACTCATTTTGACAAAAATATATAGGGTGCGGTGGGTTGGGGTTCTGAGCATGCGGGGGATGTGTGTACTTTGATTTAAATAGTAGGTACAGGATGAAAATGCTCCTGGTTTGCAAAATTGCCTTGATACATAGACTTCTGATTGGTGACATGCAAACTGTTTACACTACAAACTCACTGCGTAGTTGAGGTATTTTGTTCAAGAAAACACACACATAACTTCACACCAAATGAAACAGAAAAGTAAATATGAAGAACTAAAGCTAATATATATCTCAGCCTTAGTACATTTGCAGCCATAAATCATTTTAGATTTCCATCTAATCTCTGTTGCAGTGTGTGCTTTTGTGTGTTTTATCTTTTTTGATCCTTTACCTCATGGAAAACATATAAAATATGATTTAGAAATGCTGTTTCCTAAACTAAGTGAGTTAAAGATCCCAAAATACCTTACCTTCAATGTCATACGTATGCCGATGAGACTTATACTTTATTTGCGAACCTTCTTTATGCCTGGTCAATGACGACATCTCCTTCATGTCCACAGCCTCCTGTCGTGCTCCATGGTGATCTGCCTCTGGTGTATCCATCTCTTTAGTTTTTTCCTCTGTCGAGTCTTTCTGTGTGGAGTTTAATGACATGTTGACTTTGAAGGTAATTCCATTGTGTTTGCCACGCTAACTAGTCCAGTACAGGTTGAAGGAAACATTTGAGTAGACTTGGATATAAAGACGATCAAGTGGCAGAGGACAGTCCTTTCTCCTTTCTGTCACACGTATCTCAAATTTTTCTCAAACCGTCAATCTTCCTTACTTACTGCCCTTTATCTCTGTGACTCAACAGAATTATTCAAGGTCCTTCACTTCTTAACTTCAAGACTGAATTAAAACCCAGCTTTTTTTCAAGAAATCTTTGCAATAGCCTAGAAAACAGACTGAACCATTTGACCCCCATAACACTTGCTTACCTTTCCGCATTCCACTCACTCTCAACCTATTCAATAAGATCCCAAATGGGGAATCAATCACAGTCAAGTCAATGACTGTGAACACGAGATTGCGCTGTCATACCCTGTATTGGAGTTTAGTGAATCCTGGCCCATTGCTGGGATTCACAAAGCATCGTTAAACAGGAGATAATATTTGTTGTCATGTTAAAGATAACTCCAAACATTATTACGCATGTAATGCCCTATTCACTAAGAATTATATGATTGACAAACGTGCAATATTGAGCTCATATTGCATGTGGGTGTTTGGCATAAATAGAGGTCTGTGACATTATCTCAATTTCCTCCACTGACGCCAAAACAGCCCATGCAAATATAAATCTTTTCTATCACATGGTAATGTAATAACAAGTGCAGTACACTATGGCAGCATAGGAATTTAACCCATTTTATGCCAGAGGGTCTGCCAAAACAATGCCTTCCAGGCCCTTGTAGCACCAAAGGGGTTAACAGTAACACAAAAAATAAATACACAGTCAAAAATGTTCATTTTTTTTATTCAAACCTTACTGGACCAAGTTGCCAGTTTCATCTAAGGGGTGAAATTAGTCGTACGCCAACATGCCTTTCATTAAGTACTGTACCTCAACCCTCTTATTGGAGCTTGTCAACCATGGCATTTCCATGGTTAACATGTACCCACGGGTTCAAATCCACACATAAATACATATACATATTAGTATAATTATATGACACACAAAAATACTACACAATATAAAAATAAGTTGAACCGTTTCAGTACCATGGAGCCCTACTTTCAATTGAAAACCCCCGTTAAGCCCAGTGTGCTGGAGCTGTTAAAGTACATAAAATGCCCAACTTACTGTACACTCTCCATTTGCAGGATCTCCACGATACCACTGGAACTAAATCACAAATGGCTCAAAAATTCAGATGGTTTTAAAAACAAGGAACACAAAGAAAATTATTTAGCCATGGCACCTTCAGCACTAATAGACCCCTAAAAAATTCTAAACTAAAAAAACACCAAAACACCCCCAAAATCTCCAGCCTCCAATGAGTCATAAACCATGCGTCTCATGCACCTGTTCAACAGATGTCTATCCTTGGCCCTTTATGGGTTATCCTCAGTATTGATTGCTAAAGTTGATTCTTTGTTACTTGAAGGTAAGTTATCAGTCTTAATTTCTTCAATCTCCATATATTCTGACGCCCCCTCAGTTCCTGCCATGTAACTGTTGTGAGTGCCAGTATCGTAGGCCCCATCCCTTTAGATGACACCTGTGGTTGTCCATTTGAGATACCATGGAGTAGAGGCTACTATAAGAGCCCCACTCGCTGGCACTCACAATAGTTTGACGCTAGAAGCGAGAACTGAGAGAGTGATTACTTCCAAAAAGAAAAGAAGACTGATGATTGGAGAAAGGAGATTTAAGGATGGGTCAATAACTAGGCCTCATGGAAGACTGAAGATTTGGGGAGGGGGGTGGGCAGGGGTGATTGTGATTTCTGTATTTCTTATATGCCTCTAAAAGGTGAAGGTGCATGGATTGGGCATGATGTTTGGATGAAGATTTTAATAAATCTTGTTTCTGTTTTTTTTTTAATTTCATGTGGACTTTAGGTCTAATTGTGGGCCAGGAGAATTGACCTTTTTGTGGATTAGCTCCAGGGCATTTTAGGAGACCTTGAAGATCTGGAGTAAGTTGGACTTTTTATTTACTTTTAATTCTTTCAGCACCATTAGACCAACTGGGCCCTCATTGGCAGGGTCTAGTAGGGCCCCTGGTACTAGACAACATTGTCTAGTATTGTTTATGTATTTCATTTGTAATGTATTGCATATGATGTGATTTTTTTAACCCAAAAGGACCGGTAAGCCACGGTGACACCATGCTTTACAGGCCCCTGTTGAGGGTCAAATTAGTGATATAGATGTTAGAGTAGTAAACTGTATTAACCCTTTAGACCCCGGGGCTAGCTAGGCAGGGAGTAATATTTGTTTATTTAATATACGTTTATCACCTATTCTAGGTAGTATATGTTATCTTACCTTTCTATGTAGTGGCCATTGCATACATAGTTAAGATAGGCCTAGCACCAGCCTTTGGTAGGGATAGAAAATCGGTGGTAGTTATTAGCAGTAGCCGGATATCACCAAGTATTGGACTTCAGTGAAAATTACGTGAATAAATAATTAGCAGTCAATTACTCGTTTAATATTGCAGAAATATCGCCACAATCACTGCTTTACTGCTGGCAATATGGCTTTATGGAATAGTAAGCTTTTTTTAAATGGAGACTACCCTAGCTTTATTAGGGTCGCTAACGTTTTCAATATTAAGCTTTAGTGAATCTAGCCCTATGTCTTTTAAATACCACCTTGGGCCTTATTTATTAAAGTGCGATAGAGCCAATTCGGCACTACCGCCTAGAAGGCCGCATTCCATTTAATGGGACTTTCTATGCGATAGCCCCAAATTGGTGCTAGCACAATTTATTGAATAATGCCCTTAGATGGGGAGCTCTACTAGGCAAGCATTACATTCTCTTGTGTTTTACATGCATATGTGGCACTCAGGCATTTTCGTACATTGTTTGCATGCAAATACTGAAAATTCTGCTGGGACATCACTGTATAAAAAAACAAAAAATTCTTATGATTACAAAAACAGAATATTTCTGGCTACTTTAACGTTTCTCAACAACATGTGAGACATTACCGTTTATGACACAGATAACGAGTACATTTTTGATGTTTCTTACTCTCTGCTAAGTATTTTTTTTTTTTAGAAAACATCACCTTCATTTGCTGCTCATCCTTGCTTCCTCCAACATCCTTAGCATCTTTTAATTCTGCAAGATAAAAATGGTTAAAAACGATCAACATTTTGCTTTGTGGTTTAGTGAACATTCATATTTCTAGGAACAGAATAAATATCGTGATCTAGTGCAAAAATGGAGTAAACACTCCCAATGAGTCCTTAGGCCGCGGATACGGTTGGAACTTACCCGTGACTGTTTCCAGAACCAGCCTCTGTCCTGCCACCTCATTAACTGTACTCTCTTGGTCAATAACTTGTGACTCTCCAATCTGTTTAAACAGACAAAATATTATATTCTAGACCTGACCTAATGTATGATCTCTGATTAGCAAATCAGAAAAACAGAGGATGAGGATTAGAACAAAATGAAATGTAAACAATTGTAATTATGTGCTTAAAGCTGCAGTTCCCCATAAAGCTGCAGTTCTCACTATATTCTGCTCCAGTGACCCCTGGTTTCCGAAATACTGGTAAAAGTAGCACATTCCAGTGCCCTCCAGGGGGAACAAAATAGAAGTTTCATTTTCCCATGTCACGCGAGCCAATAGAAAGCCGTAATATCATTGTTGCGGCTTCTTATTGGCCACCTTGACGCAGGGAATTTTTAAACCATGAAATACCAGAGCTACCTTTGCCAATAAGTATCTAGGAAATGGGAGGTCACCGCAGCTGAAAAGAGCACTGCTCCGCTCAGAGAACCCCCGATGTTCCCATGCTGGGGAAAAAACGTGCGTGGGGGGCTTCTTTAACCTTCTATAAACATTGCATTTGTTTATATATGGGTTACTTGTTTCTGTTTGCTTTGTCACCATATAGCAACCAAGCCATGTATAGTATAATGAACTGCTGCCCCAGGAAGTCATAATAACCTGCATGACACTATGTTATGACAGTTACACCCTTGAGGCAATTGCTTGTGTGCAGTGACCTCTCCCTGCCATTATTCCACTGCTGTTCCATTTCACATGTGCAGCCTTTTCTAAAGTCCTATAAGTGAAGGCAATTAGTAACCTCTGTTCCAGTGACCCCTCTTTAACATATGCGTGCGATCTGCAAGTTAGTAAATGAACTGCAATGGATTCATCACTTAATAGCAACGCACATGTCAGCGCATGTAATAAGTGCTGCTTCATAAGTGAGAACCAATGTGTATGTTAAATGATTGCCACGCAAAATACAATAACTGTAGATCTTAAAGTCACACGCTTAGGCTCGTAATATAGTGTGTGTGCGCATCGCGCGTGCCTTTGCGAACGCGAGTGCACGTGACGCACACTTTTTGTGTGTGTGCTGTGAGCGACAGTCTTGGAAGGTACTGTGTGTTTGTGTTTATATGTGTGTGTATATATGTGTGTGTGTATAGATTGTGTGAGTTAATAATTTATTAAATAATATTTTTTAAATAAAAAAAAGACATGTATGAATAAAAATGATTTTTATTGTGTAATGTTGATAAATACCCACACACACACACACACACACACACACACACACACACACACACACACACACACACACACACACACACACACACACACACACACACACACACACACACACACACACACACATTACAGCGGCGGTAGCGGCGCGAAAAAACATTCCTTTCCCCATCTTCTCCCCTGTCGGCTGGCTCCACGCTCACTTCCGTGCGCGCACTGACTAACCTCAGCAAATTATAAGTGCCGCACCCGCGCACGGCAGAGCGCGCCCACTATAGAACAGCCCTTATGGTGTGATCTTGTGATAAATACCGTACTGTATGTCTTCCCAGCATGCGATGTTCATACCTTTAAAGCAAAACTTCCCACGCCTTTACTTTCTAAGAGAAAACCATTATGACGAGTTTTTACTATTGAACTGCTGAATGAAACTCTCAGTGTCAGGACACAGAGATCTGAACAGATTTCAAACCACAGGGCCACATGTATCCAGCATAGCAAGCTGTACCATGCCTTCAATTACTCAAATTAGGGGCTTTTGAACTTTGCATCACTGAATCAAGGTGATTTATGATCATTTTTGCTCCTCTTGTAAGTGGTTAGGGTAGTGGTTATATGAGGGGTTGTGGGGGAGAGAGCACAATATTATTTATAAATAAAATAATTTTCCTTTAAATTTGCGTAAAAACAAGAGAGATACACATTTCATAAACGCAACACTTCACGCAAGAGAAATTCTTGCACTCTGTTTAGCAGCGAACTGCGTCAGGCTGAAACAGTTCTGTGTATAATGGGTATTTATTGTTGAAACAAAACAAAAATGATAGAAAGGTGGCAAGAGCAGGCAAGTCAGACAGTTTAACCCATTGAGCGCCAGGTGAGCTATTAATACATCGCTTTGCAATGCGTCGCCTGCACCTCTGTGGCTCCAGGGGTTAAAGTGAGAAGGAAAGAAGCACTAAAAGGTGATGAGACATCTTGGCAACATTTGGAAGCCATGAGTTTGTCTGTATCTAGCAGTAGTAGCAGTAGCAAAAACCTAATTGTGATATATCAACACTGGGATATTTATTTAGAAAGAAAATACAGGTAAAATAACGAACACTAGTTTTTTTATGCTAGGTAGAGCAAGTAAAAAAACTAATACAGTGCAAGGAGAACAGGAACCTGCTTTTTAAAAAAAAAATTTTTAAGATCCTAATTACATTATGTCCTGCCAAACCATATTACATTACAGCTACTGTAGAGACCAAAGTTTCTGAATGTCTCTTGGCTATACTGTATCATCCTGACTGAAACTTAACATGGCAAAAACAGAGCTCCTCATACTTCCTCCCAAACCTGGCCCCACTACCTCCTTCCACATTACTGTTGGAAGTTCAATCATACACCCAGTAGCCCAAGTATGCTGCCTAGTGGTCACACTCAACTCCTCTCTCCCATTCTCCTCTCATATTCAAAACACTTTTTCCTCAGCAATATCACAAAGATTCGCCTTTTCTTCTGTTGCTCAACTGCTAAAACTCTGACTCAGGCCCTCATCCTCTCCCATCTCGACTACTGTAACCTCCTGCTGTCCGGCCTTCCTGCCTCTCACCTGTCTTCCCTACAATCTATCCTAAACACTGCTGCCAGAATCAATCTACTCTTTCCTAAATCTGTCTCAGCGTCCCCCTGCTGAAATCACTCTCCTGGCTTCCTATCAAATCCCGTTTCACACACTCAATTCTCCTTCTCACTTTTAAAGCTTTACACTCTTCTGCACCTCCTTACATCTCAGTCCTATTTTCTCGCTATGCACCATCCCGACTCTTGCGTTCTGCTCAAGGATGTCTTCTCTCTACCCCATTTGTATCTAAAGCCCTCTCCCGCCTTAAACCTCTCACTCACTGCCCCGCACCTCTGGAATGCCCTTCCCCTCAAAACCCGACTAGCACCCTCTCTATCCACCTTTTAAGACTCATCTTAAAACACACCTGCTTAACGAAGCATATGAGTAGCTCCGTGGCTAACACTACACACCTGGTACATACAGCTTGGCCCCCTAAGCTCTTCGGAGCAGGGACTCCTCTTCCGAAATGTTACTTTTATGTCTGAACACTTAATCCTATGATCTGTTATTTGTATTATTTGTTATTTATATGATTGTCACGTGTATTACTACTGTGAAGCGCTATGTACATTATTGACGCTATATAAATAAAGACATACATACATACATGTAATATTTAGAAAGACATAACATAAAAAATTATTTTTGCACAGCTCTTTTTTTAGACCAACTGTAGATCTACAAACACTATATCCTGAACAATTAAACAAATTTTAAAAACACTACACAAGCTGTAACACCTCCACCTCCTCTATTGATCTCTCTGTGGGGGTACCCCAGGGCTCTGTCCTGGGACCTCTTCTCTTTTCTCTGTACACACTCTCTCTAGGTGACCCAATAACATCTTTTGGATTTAAATATCACCTCTATGCTGATGACACACAAATGTACTTTTCAATACCCGACCTTACACCTACTGTACAAACCAAAGTTTCTGAATGTCTCTCTGCTATATCATCCTGGATGGCCCTCTGCCGCCTTAAACTTTACATGGCTAAAACAGAGCTCCTCATACTTCCTCCCAAACCTGGCTCTACTACCTCCTTCCACATTACTGTTGGAACTACGATCATTCACCCAGTAGCCCAAGCACGCTGCCTGGGGGTTACACTCGAGTCCTCTCTCACATTCGCCTCTCACATTCAAAACATATCTAAAACTTGTCGCTTTTTCCTCCGCAATATAACAAAGATACGCCCTTTCCTCTGTTACTCGACTGCTAAAACTCTGACTCAGGCCCTCATTCTTTCCCGTCTTGATTACTGTAACCTCCTGCTGTCCGGCCTTCCTGCCTCTCACCTGTCTCCCCTACAATCTATCCTAAACGCTGCTGCTAGAATCACTCTACTCTTTCCTAGATCTGTCTCAGCATCTCCCCTCCTGAAATCCCTCTCCTGGCTTCCGATCAAATCCCGTATCTCACACTCCATTCTTCGCCTCACTTTTAAAGCTTTACACTCTTCTGCCCCTCCTTACATCTCAGCCCTAATTTCTCGTTATGCACCATCCAGACTCTTGCCTTCTTCTCAAGGATGTCTTCTTTCTACCCCCTTTGTATCTAAAGCCCTCTCCCGCCTTAAACCTTTCTGACTGACTGCCCCACATCTCTGGAATGCCCTTCCCCTCAATACCCGACTAGCACCCTCTCTATCCACCTTTAAGACCCACCTTAAGACACACTTGCTTAAAGAAGCATATGAATAGCACTGTGGATATTCTGAACACATGATACATAAAGATTGGCCCCATGCAGACGCACTTACCAGAACTCCCTCCTCCTGTCTCTGTACGTTCTCCCTACCTACCAATTAGACTGTAAGCTCCTCAGGGCAGGGACTCCTCTTCCTTAATGTTACTTTTATGTCTGAAGCACTTATTCCCATGATCTTTTATTTATATTATCTCTTATTTATTTGATTACCACATGTATTACTCCTGTGAAGCGCTATGTACATTAATGGCACTATATAAATAAAGACATACAATACATGCATCTCAAAAGCAAACCAAAAGTAATGTGTGTTACTAAGTGGCACTGTCCTTTACAGGTGAAATAGTCTGAAGGTGCTACAAAATGTATCAAGCAGGCACGACACAATGCATCAAACGTCATTTCAGACAATTAACTACATTGTTATATGTAACAAGTCATAACGACCACACAAATGTTATTACGGTTTATACTACAGTACTTTTAGCACAACAAGCTGAATGCAGGGAGGATGGCCACAATGGACCTGCCCTGCACTGGAACATGGAAAAAACATGTCCTGCACAGGTGCAATGAGGCCATTCTCCCTCCAATGCAGAAGTTAATGAGAATTTTCACAGGTAGTGTTAGGACCTGCTTACTGGTCATGCCGTGATGTGGCTGCAGGCTTATAATGCTTTTGCCAAAGGGTTTAACTAAATGACCCTTACTCATGAGAATACTAACATTGGAGTATTTAACTATGTATTTTGTCACATTGAGTATTTTTGTCTTTTGTTGTATACTTTCATTATTCATCAGACCTGACCATTTGGGGAAACTTGTCACAGACTGGCCATAGAGGTCATTTGTATGTATGTATGTATGTATGTATGTATGTATGTATATCTTTATATAGCACCGACGGTTTACTCAGCACATTACTAAGACAATACAGGGAATCATAATAATACAATAAGCGCAGCAAAGTCAGACAATAAGAAAGGAAATCCCTGCCCCGGAGAGCTTACAATCTAACTGGTATGTTGAGAGACTTAAAGAGACAGCAGGTGAGGGGTGAAGTGCAGTATATGGCAGTGCTTGGCCACAATGGTTGGTAGGAGCGACTGTGGGTGTGGGACAGTAGCCATGAGTCCAGGCTATTGGGATGCTTCTTTTAAGAGAGGTGAGTTTTAAGGTTGGTCAGTGTTAAATTAACCCATCTAACATCATTAGCAAGGAGGGCGGAGGAGGCAGGGGGGTGTTGGCGAGAGCAAGTGTGTATATGGCTTGGTCCAGGTTTAGGAGAGATATCCCCAGCATCAATGAGTAGAGATAGAGAGATGAGTTTGTAGTGGAGTTTTTTATTGAGTGGTGTAGAAGTTGTTGGGAAAGGTGTGTGTAAATAGTGGTGGGGTGTCTGGGCACATGCATAGGTGGAAGGAAGGAGAGATGAAGATATGTGGATAGAAGGAGAAGACTGGAAAAGTTGGAGAGAACAGAAAAGTTTACAAAGGAGAGAGGAAATAGTAAATAATAAAACAATAGGGAGGGTATAATAAGATGCATGGAGAGAGTAAGGCTAGGTCCCGGTGCCTGCTGCAGCATGCGCTATGCCGTGCGTGTGCTGGGACAAGAAGCGCCCCTCAATGGGGCCGCTTGCTGCCTTGGCCGCCGCGTTGCGTGAACAGTTTTTCTGAAGACAGAAAACGGCCTTCAGAACAGGCGATGGAGCGCTGGCCACGCCCCCGGTGGTTCAGCCAAAGAGGGCGACCCTGCCGGGTGACATCATGGCCATGCCCCCGCCACGACCCCCTGCCAGCCGCGTGTGCAGTGCCGACACCGGGGCCGTAGTCTAAGGAGGCGAGAGTTCCCAGGTATTGGAGATATGAGGAGTAGAAGTTGAAAGAGCAGATGTATAAATCAGGTCTGGCAGGGCAGTGTCGCACTGAATGTTGGACAAAAGCTTAGAAAGTTAGCTTTTACATGTGTAAAAATAGTCAAAGCATTTAGAAAGCCAATTTCTCACAGTGGAAAAGTTGACAAAGTGTAGAATCCAGTTCTTCTAGTCCTCACTTGTAGTGTAACTCCAATTTTAATTCCACATACAGTTCATATGTAACACTTAAGATGTTACACAGCCATTTTGGCACAGTCAAAAGATACTGAATTAAATACTCTAAAATTACTTGACAATAATAATTAAGGGAGAGTTTCTGCCTAATCAACTCCAACAGACATAAGGAGATTTTAATTTGATAATAGTTCTGTTGCAGTTGTAAAACTCGTTTTGCACTTGTGTTACTATCTCTTATTGAGTGCCAATCTTCTTTTATTAGAATAGAAAACTATTTCATGGTACGTTATCGCATGCCCTTATTAAAGTTGAAATATTCCACATTCCTTTCTATATGGTTTACAGTCTCTTTATTCCTTTCCACCAATGGGATATCTTGTGCATAGTGCCGAGCTGGTTTGATTAGGGAGGAATGAGGTCAACGTGCCCTAATTACCTCTGAATTCCACTGGGACTGAGAGTTTAGTTGAAGATCTATTTAATATTTTAACCAGTCTACATTACAGATGTAGTCAACATTACGGCATCCCGGGTGTGTTCTTGGGGGTCCGGGCTAGAACATTATGTGTTAGATCGGCCCCTTTATCTCACATGGCAGTTTCAAACCAATGGCCGCATCTTCTACTGTTACTTTGTGTGGGTCTCAGTGCAACACGCCAGCTGGAGTAATATTGCTGGCTACAGGGACATGTGGATAAATCCGGCTCTATCACTTGCTTATACAGTATAATGAACACTTATGAGAACATTTACATTTCTCAGACAGGTCCCCAAACCTGCAAAAACGGTGACATTGAAGAGTCGTGTGGTCTATCAAGCTTATATTCTTTATGGTAATTGCAATTTTACCCCAAGGGGCCTTGTTGCTTTCCTGGCTGAACAGGATGATCCCCAGAGGAAGCGGCAACCCCCTGGCTGCGAAACGCACAGGGAAGGGAACGGAGGATGAAATTGAAGAGCTGGAAACAACCACTTCATTGTGACTGAGTGCAGTCCGGATACCTCGTGATGTCACGAGGGAGACAGACCCTAAAGGGAAGACATGCGTGTGATCTGAGCAGGTAGACTACGGTATATTATAACACACTGAGTCTTAAAGACAGTTTTGTGAGTGTAACTATGTATGTCTTCTTTTATTTTAATATATCTCTACTTGCTACACTATGGTTCGTTTCCTGTGCGCGCCTTTCTGAGGCCATTTCAAGTAAGAATATATTAAGGAAATCCTCAGACCAGGAGGAGGCGTATGAAGAGATATCCTAAAGCCCTCTAGCAAAAATCTGTTTAAAGTGTATTGAAGTTATATCTTTGGGAACACATCTATTATTGAATTACTACACTATATACAATGTCTCTTTTCTACATGTGCCCACTCTGCATTTTGTTCTAGATACTCATTAAACATTGAACTGTCTAACAAATGTTATATAACTCTAAAAGGTTATATGACTTATTATTACCCGTTTTGTGACCCAAATCCAGAATATCATGTGAACCAGGCAGTCCAATTCTTACCACTAAAAGCTGTAATCTCTACATGCTCCAGCAGAGCATGTCTGCTTCCTGGCGTGAGCTTAAATGAACCATAATGGTCTTCCAACTCCATGGTTTAAACAGGAAACCTTCTTACCCAAGACATTAAAACTCGGTCTCGAATCTGATCAAGAATATTGAAATGAAACTATGCCCTCCAAGTATAAAAAACCAAACAGAATTAAATGAAGCAATTGTGCCTGTGCAATGTAATAGTGAATCACAAAAAGTTTTCCTACGTTCTTCAATTCCCTTAGAATCCCAAAATAAACCCCCTGTTGTTTTATCTACGGTTAATCAGAGAGGAAAATTGTCTTTTGGGCAAAATTATCGCCAGTTAAGTACATAAAGTACAATGTAGCAAGACAATTACTCCTCCGTCTTCCAGAGTATGTGCTGAGTAATTGAACCCCTGAGAGGGTTTTTTTTACCTTGAGAAGTGGGTAATTAGCTTGGTGAAAAAGGTAACTAACACTATGGGGAGGAAACCAACTAAGCAGATTCATGGTTTCATTTTTCTTATCCTCAATTTGTCTTTACACTAAAGAAATGCATCTAAAAACGACATTATTACAATTTTCTTCACAGCCGTCATAAACAGTAAAAAGTCTCTTAAATGTTCCGGTCTCAGAAACAGAAAGCATGGATCTGTATTTTCCCTGATGCAGTTATTTTCAGAAAATTACTTATGGATTGCGGAGTTTAAAAAAACCAAATGGTTTTCGGTGGATTCCATTAGCAGATCCTTTCAACTCATGCAATTTTAAACCTATTTCGAATTTCATGTTTTTATAGACAAATCTATCTTTTTCATTTGAATTTACAGTATATTTACGCTTTTGATATTGTTTAAACCCGAATGAGGATTTGTGGAAAGGTATAATTTCATATAAGATATCTAGAGGGGCGTCACTCTATTTCAGGGGTGCACGGCAGTTGCAGAGGCCCCGCACTCTTCCCCAAGGTATTTAAATGAAATGCCGGGGGATCGCGTGGGCCTCTGCAACATGACCTTACCTTGACTCTGCTAGCATCAGGACTCATCTCCATGGCAACGTGGCATAATTTGACGCCGCAGGGTTGTGTGGCGCGACATCATATGCCACGTTGCCAACGCGGTGTCAAATGACGCTGCGGGTCACGTGATGTCACATGACCCGCTGTGTTTTTGACGCCACATCATGGTAAGAAGGGGGGGGGGCGTGAGCACCAGAGGAGTTAGGCAGGGGGGCGCAGCGGCAAAAGTTTGCGCTCCCCTGCTCTATTTCATATAATAACTTACTTATTCTTCCTGACAGTGTCTCTAATGCTGCAGACCCTTCATTAACCTAATCACTTGGAGTCCTAAAGTCAGTGCTTTTGGGCAAATCTGATCTCTCTCTCCCTCTTATTCCCTCTCTCTCTCCGGCTCTCTGTCTGTCTCTGCCATTCTCTCTTCCCCCCTATCTCTCCCCACTCATTCTCTCCCCCTCTCCCCCTCCTCTCTCTCTCCTTTCACCCCTATTTCTCTTCATCCCTCTTCCCCTTTCTCTCTTTCCCCCCTCCAATCTCGCTCTCCCCACCTCTCTCCCACCCCTACCTTCTCTCCCCCCACTCCCCCTCTACTCTCTCCTCCTTCCCCTCACTCTCCTCCCCCTTCCACTCTCTCCTCTCTTTTTTTTCTCCTCTCCCCCCCCCCCCCCGCCCGCACTCTATCTCCTTTCCACCAATACCCATATTTCAGGATCTGAAGGAGTTAAGACCACCTTTAGGTATGAAGTAACGAATCATTAAATCCCTGTGTTAACTATAACAGTGTACTGTGGCTATGCATATCATTAGCACTAACGTCCATTATATTAACACAAGGACTAATTAAAGATGAAAACAGCACTTAACACAGCGTTACTGAGCTTTGAAGAAACCCGTTAGCACTTAACAAGGCATTCATTTACTGTAAATGCATCTGGGGCCAGAGTCATTTGATTAGCAAAATCTGCACACACAATCTGTGATGACAGCTCTAGATTTTCAAAAGTTGCCATAGTTGACTGCATCAGCAATGAGATACTGTAGGTGAGAAGAGCAGAGACAGAGGTGCAGAAAAGGTCTCAGTACGGTGTGTTCCACCCCTACCTTTGTTAGTACAACATGCTGACTATCAACTCCATATTTCTTCAGAACTGGCTGGAGAGCGTCTCGGAGGGTCTTAGCAGATTTTGCTGTGATACGTACACTTTTTTTCGCCGGCACAATTTCTAAACTGCAAATACATTCCAACAAACAAGCAGAAGAATAATTAATGATGCCGTTTTCTAATACGTGAGAATTTTTGTAAACTTATTGTGATAAGGGAGACCAGTTTTTCTTTTACAAACAAAGCTTACTTTTAATATATATAGTTTTACGATGTTGGTAATTCCATATAACATGGCTGTGAAGTATTTCCAGGCTTCTATCAAAGCAAAACACCAGAGGCAGCTTTAACTCCCATTGACTTCAATGAGGGTACACTGACCCATGTATTTATATATACAAATGTTTTACTAGGAAGTAATACATTGAGAGTTACCTCTCGTTTTCAAGTATGTCCTGGGCACAGAGTTATGATGACAACTACCAGTTGACCAGTTGACAACTACCAGTAGGGTCAACTACTATGATGACCATACCAGTAATGGTTGAATCTGCCCATAAATCTATATAAAGTTGTCTTTTGTTTTCCACAAGGATATTGTACCAGGAAAGATATATATAGAATTTTCAAGTACACCCTGATATAAAGGTAATTTAGCCAAGATCGCAGGACTTCTGGCATTCAACTCATAAGCTGGTGTATTCAAGACCAAGACCACTCCACATGAATTCCAAGAGAGCTCATGGAGGTACTATAGTGGGTTTCATTATTCTGCTCTCCATGTGTAACTGGCACATCTAGCATTTGAAGGGTTAAAGATGCAATCCCACATTGGATCAAGTTGAAGTAATAGTGGTGATATGTTTTAATAGACTAAAACGAATTTTTAAACTGCGTTTGAAATGATGTCAAATTAAAGTGTTTATAAGCCCATTGTCCCATGACAATCTTTTTTGGGGGTTATTCCAATTAACGGGAAGTGATGTGTAGAACCGGAGCACAGCCAGGGTAACGAAGAAAAAATGAGAATAATCCAGGGCAACTCGAAAAATTAAAAATGATTCAAATCAATTGGATAGCAGATAAAAAAACGCACCTACACGTTTCGTGTGCAAGCACTTTATTAAGCTGTAAGGTACAACAGTAAAGCAGACATTTAAATACATACCATTTGTATGTTGCTTTAAATACATCCTTTCCCCTTTTTGTTTTAAAGTTTTATTCTATGTGCCTATTGTGGGCTGATTAAAGTTTTGCCTATTTTATTCGAAGTCAGCTGACATGCATGGCCAATAGGGGTAGGTGTTACGTCCGCGCGACTCAATCCTGATCCGTGGGTCTTTGACGTCATTCCCAGCAAAGTGTGGCGCAAATGGTATGTATTTAAATGTCTGCTTTACAACTTGATAAAGTGCTTGCCCACGAAACGCATAGGTGCATTTTTCATCTGATATCCACTTGACCTTAATAATTTTTCATTCTTGGAGTTGCCCTGGATTATTCTCATTTTTTCTTCGCTACTCTGGCTGTGCTCCGGTTCTACACATCACTTCCTGGATCTTTAATACAACGGATACTGCATGCCTTGGATTCGCTGGACTGTTCTCAGAGGGTGGTTAACAGGTAATGGGCTTTAGCCCTAAGATAAATTACTCCACTCTAGTATTATTAAGTACAGGCAGTTCTCGGTTATCCGACACAATGCGTTACTCAAAATGGCGTTGGATAGCGGAACGTCTTAAAGCGAAACACGTTTTCCCATAGGAACACTGTTTAAATGAAAGGTTCCGTTCCTGAAGGCATTTTTAATGCTAAAATACACAAAATATTTTATGCAGGCAATAAGATACGCAGCACACACATAAATTATATAGTGTATATACTGTATTATATATATAATATAACATAAAATATAATAATATAATATATTATATAGTATAATATAATATTATATTATATAATATATATATTATATACATATAAACAACTTTGCAAAGCGTTGTAAGAGCGTTGGATAAGCCGTTTTGGCGTTGTATAAATGAACATAGGTATGCATTGCATAGCGTTGGATAAGCCATTCGTTGTAAAGCGAAGCGTTGTAAAACGAGGACTGCCTGTATATTGTATGCTATATAGAGGTTTTTATTATTGTGCTCCACACACTGTGGTTACCTGACGGACACCACCAGGCGCTCATTCCTCTTTAGTACAATTATACATGGACTGTTTCATTATGGAAAATAATTACAGCGTTCTGGACTCTTATAGACGTATACCAAATGCTTTCTATAGAGTTCACATGTGATTTTGAGCACCCTTCCATACCAAACTCTATTCCAATTAACTATAAATATGCACATTTCCAATAAACAGATACAGTTATTGAAAAAGACAGTATGTCTAAGAAAAAGAAAGAAAACTCACTGAAAGCTGATCCTGTTCTCCAGCCTCACCTCCTGGTCTGTAAGAACAATGCACTCCTGATCCAGAACCAGCGCCTTCTGGGTGAATAGAATTGAAAGAAAACAGTGGGATGTGTCATCGTTTGGGGTTATTAAAGGCATTTATATGTCATGGCAATTTGTTGTCTGGCTGTGAAATGGAAACACATTACCATAAGGCTTCAAAAAGCATATCTGAGTTGCACATTATCATGAATGTCCCACCTTACTACATTCATTTTAAAAACGAACAATGATCTGTGAAATATCATGGACCTTGTCTGGTATTTGACAGATAAGTGTGCAGTATTATTTTAAAGGGTGCAACAACAGTGCCTTCTTGTGGTTGCATGACTTTACTACAGCACACTTTATGCAGCTATCATGGATGTTCCATCTTCACGTCTCAAACACGATTTACCATTTGTAGCCTATACATTTATTCCACAAGAAAATACAACAAAACAACAACAAAAGGGTTACGTTGATTTTGTTTTGCTAAAGCTGTGGTTTTAAAAATCTTTCACCCATGAACATGCTTCAACTTCCCAAAAAGGACGTCATTGTCTCACTGAATTAATGTTCAGTGACCCTGTCCTGGGAATAGAGATCTGAAGCAGCTATGGCAAAGTTCACAATAATGGAATCATCAACTATTATTGTACTGAATGTGATTGTTTGTAGAAAATTACAGGGCACAGAGTACCACTACTTTTTATTGACAAACCAGTAATTAAATTTTTTTTTTTTACATTAAAAGGCTCTATGTTACGATACTCTCACAATATGTGTCCTTACCAAATAAACACAACATAAACATTTTGAAAATAAGGCCCGAACAGCATTTGTCTTTAATACAAACAGGCTCTTCTGATATCAAGCACATTACTATAACTGTTTAAATCGCACAGGTGTATTTCAGGGTAATAATAATATCATCAGCGGCTATATATCATCAATTATCTTCCTTCATTGTCAATCCACTGATGGATGAAGGTCTCACCAATGATCTTCCAAGTACAGCCTCTTCTCCACGTTTTTAGAGCAAATATTCTGATTTAATTCTCCCATCTTAGTTTTGGTCATCGTCTTGGTCTATTAATTTCCCTTGGAATCCAGTTGAGTGCTATCTTTGTCCAACGATGGCCATGTCTTCTTGTGATATGTCCAGCCAACTGTCATTTTAATTTCTTCACCCGTGTGATGATGTCCCAGACTTTTGTTTTGTTTCTAACCCATTCGGTTTTTTTTTCTGTCTCTTTGGGTAACCCCCAGCATACATCTCTCCATACTGCTTTGAGTTGTCTAAAGATTCAGAATTATCTTTGAATTTAGGGTCCAAGTTTCACATCTGTACGTGCGCACAGGCAAAATACACTGCTCGAGAACATTCCTCTTGGGGCTCAGTGGAAGGTTCCCATGAAAGATTATTTTGTTTTTTCCAAATGTGATCCATCCCATCTTCATTCTCCTACTGATTTAATTCAAATGGTTCCCATTCATTATTACCTGCCGGCCAAGGTAGACATAGTCTTTGACTTCTTCTAGTTCTATTCCATTTATTTCAATCTTTGCAGAGTTGATCTCACTTAGGCCTTGCTGAGATTAATATGGAGGCCCACTTTCCTGCTTGCTTGTTCTCTGATTTGTTGCTGGAGGTCTTCTGGACTTGTGGCCAAAATAACAATGTCATCTGCAAATCGTAGGCGAATCAAGTACTCACCATGGAATTTAATTCCTTTTTTCTACTAGCTAAGTGGTAAGCACACGAGACCATGTGCGCAAAGAAAAAATTCACTTAAATGCACACCGCTGACAATTAAGATATAACTTTTAATAGTGTTACTTAAAACATATATTACCGATTGTAAGTGTAACAGAAATTAAAAAATCAATCAACTAACCGTGTTGATTCGAAATACCAGTAATCCCTGCTTAATAAATCACTCAGACACAGTTTATTATAGGGATTAAATGGTTAAACTCAGCATTGATGGGAATGCCCACCAGAGAACAGAAGCACAACTCAGTAATGCACCTTTATATAATTACATTCTCTAAAGACCATAGTAGGTACTAGCTTTAGTGCTAATAAGTTGCAACTGAGAGCATTATACCATAAACAACCCTCTATACCCTGAATGGAGAGGTGTATATCAGGAGCAGTGCGCTACCTTAGGAAATGTGTATATAAATATAGTGTGTGATGAATAAAAGGCAACCACCAAGTGGCAACCCTCACACACCACTAATAAAATAAATATGGCAATGCAAAGCCACCCAAAAATGAAGAGAATGGCTGGCCATTCTCTTTATTTTTCATTTTTGAGTGGCTTTGCATTGTATATATTACATATGGTGTAATCAGCACTGCTGATTTGATCCCTGAAACTAGCAATACGTTTCTGCCTACTTTTTCACTTGCTTAGTATCTCCTTCAGTTTTCTCCCTCAAGTACAGTACCTGTTCTTTTCCTGCAAGGTAGACTTTTATATCTGTGAGACAGTACCCGCGTTTTTCACAGATACCAGCCAGCATGTCCCGGATGGTTAACCCTGGTTTTACAGCTGTGAGCGAGGCAGTGCCGTCAGGGAGATAGACGCAGCAGTATTTGATGGGCTTGGTTTCCACTTCATGTTCCACGCTGCTGAGGCTCCCACAGTCATTCTGCAAGGAAAATGGAAAAATGACAAATCACTTATGAAAAGCAACATATTCAAGAAATAATTTTAGTAACATACTACGTAACATGTACTGTAATACATCTCGACGAAGGTCACTTTGACCAGAAACTGTTGTATTTCATCATTCACTCAACATGTGTAGAATAGAAAGTGATTCGCTGATGCTTCACTAAAAGCGATCAGAGTGAACTTTCCCTTCCTGTCCTCAGTATCCTGCAGGTCGCGCACAAACTCAGTCTGGATGACTGAGCATCATTAGTAACAGAAAGATATCTTTTACCTTACAGTAACTTGTGTGTAAAAACGATACTGATTTATATAGTCACTTGTCCTTTCTGCAATGCAGGGATACAATATCCTATTCTTTATTACTGTGTCTGTGTCGCCCACCAACCCATGTATCTTAGTTTGTAGGCTATTTAGGGCAGGGCTTCCTCTTCCCCAATATTTCATTTCATATCTGGTGTGCTAATTCTAGTATTTTACCTCCAATTCTACATGGCTTGCATTCAAAGTGCAGAGCATCTAGTGGTCACTATATATGACGGGTTGTGCATGCCAACTCTATAAACACAGGGCTATTTTATATCAGCTCTTTATGCTCATAGGGAACACACCTCCTCACATTGTAAATGAATATTCTCAATATTTTAAATCTCGATACAATTCCAGATCCGAAAAATTCATAAACCGTTTATACTGCAGGATACAGGGCTTGTAAAAAAGGTAATGTATTGTAGCCATAGTGTACAGATCAGGCACCGTGGTTTTATTTGTTGTTTGTTTCTGTTTGGTTCAAACATGCAGTAATATGCAAAAGGAAATTCTTCTTACAGGTACTTTCTTACATATAGGTGTTATCCCACATGCAAGAGTTCATTTTTTATTTTGTTTGGTGCTAATAAATTCTTTTGATGGTAGGTTCCCTGTCTTCTTATTCTGAAGAGCTCTCCAAGTGTTTAAAATGCATTAAAGGGGTGATACCAAGCTGATTTACTTGCAGAGCTCAAATAATATTTGTATAGCTTCCATTATCTAAAGTAGAGGAGTTTTTAGACGACTATAACTATGTAAAAATACTCAATACAGCTTTGTGTTGCAACAAGTGTATTTCCAGCAAATGTCCCAAACATGAAATGCCGATTCAACCATTTGAAGTGTAACATGGTATTAATTATTATATGGTATATATGGACATCAGACAGGATGCTAATAATGAGCAATGTACTGTATGTGAGATACCTCTGATTTGCTTGAGAATGAAGAGATGAAACTCAGGTCCAGGCTGTTAGTGGAGTTGAGAGATCTCCGAGACTCATGGTGATAGAAGAGCCCATTGCTATCTGAGGATTCTATGAGAGAATATGAAGAAAAATAAATAAAAGACACTGGAACTTGGGTTAGCACATACAGTACATTCAGATCTAAAGGACTGGTTTTAAAACTAAGATGTGAGATTTAAAGATCTCGACAAGTTGTGGCATCTTTGTGGAGGACGCGACAAAGACAGGTGCAGCTTTCAAATTTCCCACTGCAATTTTAAAACCAGCACTAGCTGATGTCATCCATTTAATCTGCAGTAATCTTGTGGACAAAAGATAAACACTTTACTTCAAACATAGCCAAACTGAATGGTATCTCACATCTGCACATACTATAAAACACTACACATCAGTCTCTTCATCATAGTAATGTCCAAGATAGGTGCACTCACGATACTGGTGAATACTATGCCACAGGCGTGCAGTAACAGCCGTCCAGGAACATGGAGAACCGCTGCTATCCGAAGAAAGAAAGTACGGGCACTCCAGTGGTCTTCAAAGATGTTGGTATAGGTTCTTGAGTGTCCCGAAACGCTGATCCATGTTCAATAAACAATTTTTTTTATTTGAAGACCACGAGTGCCCCTACTTTCTATCTTCAGTTTAATAGGAAGTCGGCAGAATGTTTTCAGGAGGAGAGAAGCAGAGACTGATCGAGAAGCGAGTGGGGCTATTCTCACAGCAGCATTTAGAATAGATTGTAGGGTAGAGAGCTGCGAGACAGGAAGGAGGTTGCAGTATGGCAGATGGGAGAGAAGGAAGGCATTAACATTTAAACAGAGCAATGTTATGGAGAAATAAGCAGCAAGATTTATCGATGGCATTAAGGTGAGAACGATAGAGGAGAGTCACCTGAACAACGGGACTGGAGAACTGGATGGGTTGTAGTGTTATTGACTTTGATGGTAATGGGCACAATGAGTCTTAGTTTACGTGGGATTACAACATATTGAGTTTAAGGCGAGCAGGATGAGAGTGCTGTAAATCAGATGCTTGGAACTGTACCGCAGATGTCAGATTTGATGTGGATAGAGGCAGTTGTGTATCATGTGCATACAGGTGATGCTTGAAGCCAAATAAACTAACTTGAGGTAGCCAAGAATATGCCTCATTGAGGACTTCAAAGCTTATTTTTTTTAAATGTATAACAGTAGAGAATTGAAGTATAGACGTCTAACTTAAAGTTGCCATTATAATGTGCGTACATGGATATAAAATTGAAGAAAAAAAAAAGAAAAGAATGTTAGACATATGAATCCCTTATATTGTGGGGGGTTGGGCGGTTGGGGGGTGAAACAAAAGAAATTAAAATGAAAAAAAATGGTAAAATTACACAACCTCACAAGGTGCAGCATGCATTTTAAGTAGGGGTGAGTTATAACAGTTCTTTGTTAGCATATGTTTGCATAAAGGATTATGCACCTTTAACTCGTTAACTGATGGGGGTGCCAGTTATGCATAACAGAGCAATGGTTTGGGATCCCTCAAACACTGCACAGGTTAATAATCCAGGGGAGCTGAGGCGGTCAGATGAACGATATTCAATGTTACCATTGAATAGCAGCGTATGTGAGGAGTCTTCACCCTGAAGCAAAACTGATAAAGAAGAATAATGACAGCTGAACGGAAAGCCTGTCCCTGTGTTGTAATACTGGTGTGTAAACAACTGTAAACTGTAACTACTTGAAAAACAAGAGACGTCTATTTGCAGAAGCTTCCCAGTGCCTTGTATTCTTGCTTTGCAGTAAATAGGATACAGAACGTACTCAACAACTTTTAGGCTACGGTCCCAGTGTCAGCTCCTGCACGCAAGACACAATCTGCGGTCTGTGCATGAGCTGCAGGGGGAAAGACAAGATCGCGACGGGGGCGAGTGGCGGGGGCGCAGCCATGATGTCACGCGGCTGGTTCGCCCTCATTGGCTGAACTGCCGCCGTGACATGGCCAGTGCTCCATCACCACTAGCAAAGACAACATTCTTGTCTTTGCAAAAATGTGGTCCCGCATCGCACATTGTGCCGGGGCGCGCAGGCAGCTACTGGTGTCGGCCCATAGAGGGCCGTACCTCCTGTGCGCTGTGCGCGCCGTCGCAGACACTGGGGACTCAGACTTAGTTAAAGAAGCATTCATACACAATACAAAATTTTACTTTTTAATGAATTACCTTCCAGTCATTTACACATTGACAGCTTTGTGTTTCAAAATGTAAAAGTCCAGTTAAAATAAAATGATATGTGTTATATTTATGTGGGCACACAATGGTAGAATCAAACAGAAAAGTAGGAATCAAGAACATGCAACTTGGGATACCCCTAATACAAGGAGACATGAATAAAACGCGATGAAAGCCTGGGTGCTACAGACAGGAAACCCAGGTACTGGCATAAATAGCAAATGGGGGAAGCCATGCCCACCAAAAAAAAAAGATGCAAAAAGGTTAATGCAAAGAAGTAATTTAATGACTAAAATAGTCACAGATCCAACATTTCGGTGCTAACCACCTTCATCAGGGATGAACACGCATAATGGGCAATATTTACTAAACGGTGCAATTCTACAAGACACCTTCCAGTGTCTCGAAAGACACCATAAGGCCCATTCAGTGTATATTCTAGGGCAAGGGTGCGCAAACTGAGGGCGTGAAATTTTCTGGGGCGGGCGCAGCACTTAGAGGCCCTGCGCTGTACCCAATAACATTTAAATGAAATGCAAGGGGAGCGCATGAGGCCTCTGTAACTCCCTCTTACCTTGTCTCCGGCAGCTTCTGGCAACACGTCTCCATGGCAAAGTGTCGCCATGGCAACGCTGTGTCAAATGACACCGTGGGGTCACATGTCATAACGTCAGAAAACGTTGGAGAAAATGTTTGGGGGGACACGAGCAGGGGGGGAGAGCAGGTAGGGGGCTTAGACAAAAACGTTTGGGCTCCCCTGTTCTAGGGGGAGGGACTGAAAATCTAGGGGGAGGGACTGAAAATCTTTACTGTGTGTAGAATTTCTAAGGATTCTCGCTTAACAATCATATGCTACTTTCTTACATTTAGCAGAATATTCATTATGCAAAGACAGCAAAAATAATAACAAACAGAAATGATCGTAAACACTTCTCAGTTTTGACAAAAGACTCAATCCATCATTCTTTGTCAAGAACGTTGAATTTTTTTGAACTGCAAAATTGCTGATCTTTTTAACTCTGTGCTTCCTGCTGATCCCTTAAATAAACCTGGGAAGGCAATGGCTAGGGAAGGCTCTGATTATTCTCACTAACTCCAATGCACCTTCTCTACTCTGGGCCTAAACTATACCAGGTTGTAAGAAAAAAACAATGGAGTCTGTGGCCTAGAGTCATTAAACTTTGATAGGCCAAAAATGCATTATTATAGTGGGCAAGTCATCAAGTCTTAAAATAACGCCTTTTTTTACTGCACGTGTTACAAATATCAGAACTGACTATCAAAATGAGTAAATAATGCACTTTTACTCATTTTAATGCTAGTCATCAAGCTCCAATCTATTGAGGTACTGAAAATACCACACATTTTTATCACCTACCCCAGGCTGGTCTTGCCTATGTACATATTGGCCAATGCATACATAGGTAAGATAACCTTAACCAACCTTGAATAGGTAATACATATGTATAGCATTACCATTGTGTACAATAGTAACCAAATAGTTGCCCGGGTGGCCAGCCAGACAGAGGTTTCTATGAGTAGCTGACCACTAAAGTCTACCAAGAGGTCAATATCTTCCTAACACTACACTACCTAAAAGAAGATTCTTGAATCAACCGAGGATCAATGGCTTCCATCACATTGCGGATCCTTTGTCGCCAGGCCATGGATGGTTTTGGATTAGAAATAGGTGATTGGGTCTAGGATTATAATCTTCTTTATTGTGTCCTTTACTATGGTGCCAAAACCATAAATGCCACAATGTTTCGTGGGCTGCACATCCCTTCGTCGTCATCACACCTACAAACAATTCATTGGATAACTGCAAGAGAAAGTTCTAAAACAGGGCACTTGCGTGAAACACGTTCATTAGAGTTCAGACTGAGGCCTCACCGTGAGTTCTGTAAATAGGTTAGTGTGTATAGATAAGTATATTAAGAAATGTCCTGTCACCGTTTTTCCGTTAGGAAGGTGTCCTTTAAGTACGCACCAATACCAAGGATCCATGAATGTTTCACTATTGAAAAGGAGGAAGCATGCTCTTGATAAGAGTTCTCGGCATAGTAACTCTGGAGTGTGTTTGTACTGGACCAACAGGAAGGTCCCTAGTGCAATCCTTATGAGATAGGTATAGAAGAATTATGCTATACAGTACACAGTAGCGGGATATAAATCCAGGAGGCCGGAGTGTGTTCCATGGAGGTCTATTTAATATGAGGCATTACTGATTCTATGCAAGAGACCGTCAATTTAACCATTAATATGGGTAACAAGTTACAGCTTTGTTTAAAATTATGGCTACATCTGTATGAAGTGTAGATTAGTTAATGTTAGTTCAAAACCAAGACTTCTTTGTAATGTCTTTGTACAATGCCTGTGCCAGGTCCCCTCATTTTTCCCTCTAACATTCATTTACAGTAGTTGCAATATCATTAGAAGTGGTCTCTTACAGTATATGTTGCTTTTTCTAACCATCTTTCTTACATGTTGCTCTAATTCCTTTTACCTGTGCAATGTCCTCTCCTGTCCTTCTTCTTGAAGGACCTTCTGTGAGGTTTGGAGAAGTTGTCTGTGAC
Organism: Ascaphus truei; assembly: GCF_040206685.1. NCBI lineage: Eukaryota > Metazoa > Chordata > Amphibia > Anura > Ascaphidae > Ascaphus > Ascaphus truei. Next base: position 132,410,576 of record NC_134487.1, read on the forward strand.
GTTGTCCACTCCTGTTCCCTCCACACCGATTGGCAGAGACTTTCCAGACCTCAGCTTATTTTTCTGAGTACACAATATTATATTTACATTTCCAACCAATTAACCCAGGCACATAACAGATATCAAAACAGGACATTGTTCAGATAAACCTGTGGCTTTTAACCATGAAATGGCATGGGCAAAAATGTTGGTCAAAAGATCTTGAGTAACCTTTTTGTTACACTGGTGAACCTAAGGTATCACGTGAAGCAAAATCTTGTAAACAGTTTTGTAATGGAGATAACTTTGGTTGTTCTCTGTCCCACTGTATTAAAGCAGCAATACTACTTTCAAACGTTTTTCTCCTTTCTTTTTCTGTCTTATGTTTATATGTAAAGCATGTGACAATGTATAATTCTACATTCTTACCTAAACTGGCAATTGTTTGGAGCTCCTGTTAGAAATCTGTGAAAATGTTGATTGTGCGCGTAACATAATGGCTGCTTCAGTCAGTGTAACTCAGCAGCTACAATGTATCCTTATATTACTAAGGTATCTATTGTTACAGTTTATAGCTCAAACTGCTGGGAACATTTGCAACAAATTATCCCAAACACAAAAGTGTTGCAAAGATCTTGCACTGCTTCGGAGGTGGGCTAAAACCTGCATCAAAGGATGCTTTAAAGCTCATTAAAAATTGCATTAAGAATTTGATTTTAAAAAAAAACCTGTAAATATTATCTAATACTACTGAGCTGATTTATTGACAAAAATTTTTTCACATGCATTAAATGTGAAATAGAGGATATGAACAAAAGGAGAGTGCTGTAAATGGGAAACACTGTATATATGAGGAATTAACCTTGCTAACGAGAGCTTCAAAATCAGGACTGGGATTGCTACTGCCCATACAATAATTTCAGACTTCTGCCTCTAAATTGCCATGCATCTATATATAGTTTATTGATTTAGAGAACTTAATTCAATCATTCTCTTTCCTAAAATGGTTCTTTCAAGGATGGGAATCCCAGGGTCTCTGAACTGCACTATTTCCAGCTCTGGGGACCCACGGTTTCGTAGGAAAAAACAATAACATGCGGACTAATTGTGATGACTCATATATAAAACATAATTACAATATTGCAATATTGTGAATATAACAAACCAATGAGGAGTGATATAATTAAAGTGCACTAAATGGTTTAAGGGAACACAAACTCGTATTCCATATAGTGATACTAAATAAATAAAAATAATCAAAATTACATACAAAAACCTTTAACCATTCGTGGAGAGTCTGCAGCCCGTTGGGGTGGATGGCTCAACATCACACAAGGACATGTAAAATAGAAAAAACAAAGCGCACCACTCTCATAGCGTAAAAAAGTAGCGTTCCTGGGGGTGTTCCTAGTGACGTCACAGAGCTGGTTCGCCCTCATTGGTCGAACTGCTCCCATGACCTGTCTGTCATGCTGAGAAATCAGTTTAACTGATTTCTCACGCAACGCGCGCCCCCTCCTGCTTCCGCGCGGACGCGCCCTCACGCCGCATGAACGCGAACACTGCCTGTCTGTTCGCTCAGCGTGCGGATGCGTCTGCATGGTCTGTGGCACCATGGCCCCAGCCTAAGTGACATCAGGATCCTGGTCTACAATCGTGACGGGGCGGAGGTTTGCTACTCTTTGACGGGCTCCAGCCGGAGGGGGTCTGGCGGTGTAAGAGAGTTTGCTCCCGTGTGTTCTTCTTTATAGCCCTGTGGGTCCTGTGCTACGGCCATTGATACAAATCGTGATTGGATACTCTTGCTGCAACTGAGGTTAAAGGCTCCCGCCTGGACCAGAGGCGGCATATGCTGAGGGATCCCCACGAAGCAAGTCATCGATTTCCAGAGTGGTAACATGTACTTTAAACATGCCCTGCTTATTTGACTAATCTTCTTGTACGTGCAATCGTTACACTTTATATTGTCACAATATAATTACAGCTCAACCCCGTTATAGCGCGATCAGGGTTTCCGTGAGGACTTACCCGCATCTGCAGCTCCCTCCCTGCTTCATCAGCTTCCGGCGAGGGTGGTGTGAGTGTTTTGTTTAAATAGGGCTCTTGTTGCTTGTCCTTTCCCCTATGGCTTTTGACAACCAAAGATTGCATCTCCCAGCATGCTCGCTGCCTGACAGAGCCTCGTGATTTGTTATTAAAGTTTGCCCCCCCCCAAAAAATGTATTTTTTGGGCAAACTTTAATAAAAAATCACGAGGCTCTGTCAGGCAGCAAGCATGCTGGGAGATGTAGTCTTTGGGTGTCAAAAGCCATAGGGGAAAGGATAAGCAACGAGCCCTATTTAAACAAAACAAAACACACAGACTCACACTCGCCCAAAGCTGATGAAGCAGGGTTAGAGCTGCAGATGCGGATAAGTCCTCGCGGAACCCCTGATCGCGGCGGCCATTTTTTTAACGCGATCCCGGTTATAACGCTGTCTCATAATGTGGACCCCGAGTACCGCGTTATAACAGGGTTCAGCTGTACTTACGCTATGAGAGTCGTGCGCTTTGTTTTTTCTCTTTTACAGACCCACTGTTTCCCAAGAGACTTACCGTGTTCATTCACCTCCAGGGGAAACAAAATAGTGGTTTCACTCTCCCAACTCCCGTGGCTAAATAGGAAACCACAACATCTTTGCTTGCGACTTCCTATTGGCCCCCCGTGCCTTTACTAGTAAATATTTCCCGACCCAGGGCTGAAAATAGCATGGTTCAGTGCCAGAGACCACGGGTTCCCATCCTTTGAAGTATAAAGCGTTGTCAAATGGGCATGATTGCTGCTTTAACAAGGCCCCATAGAGTCATTACCACCACAAATTTGTAAAAGTGCACAGCAACACACAGGATAGGGAACAATCCCTGTACAGAAATCCTATGAGAAACCTAAGGCTTTTGTACTGGTCCTCAAATGGGCGTACCAAAAAGAATGCCAAAATTCCTAACATTCTTTAACAACGTAAACAAAAGATCTAACATTAAAAAAAAGTAAGTTAAAAAATAATAAAGTTACTTTTTCTGAGACACATGCTCAATCATTTTTCAGTCACCCCAAAAAACTACAAATAAGTCAACTAATCAGCATGTGCAACCGTTTGGGCTGAGGTCTTTGGCGGGGAAAGGCACATGCATCACTTACCTTTATTGCTCCAGGTGTGAGGCTGCTGCAGTTAGCAGTTGGGCTTGTGAATGAGTTGTTGAGGCTATTTAAAGGACGTCCTTCCACTTCTGCCAGCATACACTCCTGGTAAAGAGGAGACTTCACAAAGCGAGCATAGCTGTCAAACTTCATCAAGTTGAAAATCTGAGGTAATTGAAAGGATTAATGTTAGTCTTGATCCCCTTTCCCCCCCAAAAAAAATTGGACCAAAACACAATGTTTTTAAAAAGTCATGTCAAGTTAAGTGAACATTCAAGCTGGAGGAGCTACCGTCACTGTGAGTTGACATAGATGAAGTGAAAATGTTATGGACGGCACACTAAATGCAACTTCTTTTTACAAATCTTCACTTATTAGCCATGCCCTAAATAAATGACCCAACTCATGTACAGCAAGATGAACAGCGTTTTTATTGCAATTCCCTCTGGCAGTAAAAGAGTTATGCATTTATTTTACTAGATACCCACAAAACTGGACAATAGCAAAACTAAGAATTTCTAATCTTAGCCCCCCACAAAAAATATTCTATTATAAGCCCACACTCGTGCAACAAAAAATGATAACATATTTGTCAAAATCAAATTGTCATATCTGATGTAATTTGCTAAAGCATTTAGATATAACCACGACGAGTTACTTTCCTTTTTCAAACTACCTATTCGCACACCTATCCCTGCTTCCCTTTGCAACTAGTACCATGTGTGTACATGTCACTTTCTCATTCCATGTGCTCTCTGCTAGCATCCAGGTCCTTCACTTTCTGGGTTAATTCAGTCACTTAGCAGATAGAGGCTCTAACCTGCAGCTGCTGCACTCTGAACATATCATTAGACGGTGTTCCCAGCATTTCCTCTGTAATAAGGGCCTGACGATCAACATTGACTGGACACAAGGAGGTGCTAGAGAGGTATTCATTGTAGATCCTCCGAGCCTCTTGGGAAAGCTGACACAATGACAAAGTAGAGGAGAACATTTTAATAACCTTAACTTTTATTAACCATTCTTTACAATTGAACAAAGTATATAGGAAGTTCACATTAATGTGCATAAAATAAGATATTGCTGCTCCAAACTTGACAAAGACTGTGGGGCCTATTCTATAAGTCTTCATTAAAAAAAATCGCCGGGCCGTTTAATTGGCTAGTTTTTTGAGCGTTGCTATCACGGTATTCAGAAAGCCTCGATTACCTGTGATAGCAAAATCCCCAAAACGGGCGAGTTAGCCGCTAAGGTAATAAAGTTGCCTGTAAATGCATTTTTATTGCATGTGATTCATGTCGGGGGTCCCCGGTGCTGATATTAATGGGTATCAGCTCCAGAGACTTCTGGCATCAATCCCATGCAGAAAAAAAGCATTTTTTTTTCTAAGTCCTGTCTCGTTGCCTCTCGGCAGCTTCTCACCAGCCTCACGCCAGCTTTTCCTGGCGTGAGGATTTTGGGAGAAACTCGCCATTCTAGAGCCGCGATTCGCCTCGATAAGCTAATCATGGTTTCTAGAATTGCACGAGTTTCAAAACATGCCGATAAGTGGCTTATCGCCGGTCACCCGGTGATTTTTTTATGACGGCTGAAAAATGTGGCGATTCATGCCTTTATTGCCCACTTATCGAGGCTTACTGAATAGCAGTAAGCATTTTGGCCGATAAGTGCTCGATGGGCGTATCAAGGCTTATAGAATAGGACCCTGTATGTTTAGTCTTCTAATTTTCTGAATATATGGAGCGCACAACAATTATGTAGTGTAGTACAGAGACTCTGAGACCAAGTGAAACGTGCCGACCGGAGATTCCAGAAGTGACGTGGGACGCCGGTCCGAGACGATCGAAGAGGTCAGAGTGAGGTCCTCCTGATACTGTTGTAGATCAAGTATAATTTGTACATTAATGTATCCAGGGGCGTAACTACACTACTGCATAACCCTGTAATTCAGGGGGGCCTGAGAGCAGGGCGACCCAGGCACTGAAAGTTGGGCATGGCCAAAGGTCAGGCCCAACCTCCACTTCAGGATGTTGGGGCCTTTGTCTGCTGTGGAACCCTCATGGCAAGAGCGCCCCCTCCACCCTGTTGCTGTACCCGTCTCCTGGTCGGTACCAGAAGTTGAGCCTGCCTAGATATCGGGCCCAACTTCTGCATCCGCCCGTGTAGCCCCAGCTTCCCGCCAACTCGCCTCCGTCCCACATTGCTCATAAGGCACGCTAAGAAGGGGGGGGGGGGATTGAGGGAAAGAGAGGAGGATTGAGTGTGAGGAGAGGAAGGGGTGATTGAGTGTGAGATGAAGGGGGAATTGAGTAAGAGGAAGGTGGAATTGAGTGTGAGAGTTAGAGAGGGGGGGGGGAAGTAGGAGAGTTAGAGAGGAGGGGGGAGGAGAGAGAGTTAGAAAGATGGGAAAGTGAGATAGAGTGTGAGTGTTAGGGAGGAAGGGGAGAAAGAGAAAGTTAGAAATTGTTGGGGAGATAGAGTTAGAGATTAAGGGGGAAGGGGAGCAAGTTAGAGAGGAGGGGAGGGTTAGAATGAAGGGTGAAAGTTAGAGAGAAGGGTAGAAGAATTAGAGACGGGCGTGAGGAGAGTTAGAGGAGGAGAGAGAGACAATTTGCAGGGGGTCCAAACATTGTAGTTATGCCACTGCTTGTATCTTACTTGCAAAATGTGAGTGATTACTCTTTTCATACAATTTGAAGACATTTTACATACTTCATCACACTATGTTGTGCTTCTCGGATTTTCTTTGAACGAGTTGCTGATTGAATATATAAAGATCCTGGACAACAGTAAAACCACAAAAAAAACTTTAAAAAAAATCACTTTATTTCTGATTTCATGTGCGTGAATACATTGGACTCTACACTTCTGCACTAATCATAGATGCACTACACTAGATAATTGTTGCGCGCTCACATATTCAGAAAGTTAAAATTAATATCCAAAGTGACATCGACATAATGTACACCGTCACCGCAAAGTTATTATCAGACTTATGAAGACATTATTAAATGCAGAACAGTGCACTTCCCTATATATTTATTTATACATTATATATTTCAAATACAAGTAACATACAAATACAGCTGGGTTTTAATCCACTAGACTTTGTTTAACCTCTTAAATGCTGCAATGCACATAGCGTATTTCAACACCAGGGGGGGTTATGCACACACTAAAGTAGAAACCTAATTTTGCGTTTGTAGGGGTTTCCATGGTAGCTATTTCAACCCATCACTTGCACACAGCATTTCTGGAATGGAAAATCGCACAAAGATGACAAAAACTGATTTTTAAGAATGGGACAAGCAGACTCAAATGGGGTTACTCGGTAATCAGCAATAGTGCCAATCGGGGAGCACTATTGCACAGAAACTCCCATGATCTTCAATTCGAGTTTCCGTGATATTGTGGTTCAATATCCTGCATAGTTCAATAGACATGTGTGAATGTCTTCAATTTTACTTTGCTCATTGTTTTGCCTTAAGGTGCAATTTTTTGTAAAATTTTCATGAACGTTCACACTTGCTTGGGAATGCACAAAAATGCAACACTTTCTACCTAAAGATAAGTAGGATATTCTCTATATGTAAGAATGTAGAATCGCAAAATGTAATGTGATCTTCGTCCAGTACAAGTTTTTAGGTACAACGTAAGAAATATCTTGCTATGAAAATCGGATGCAAATGTAACGTGGAAAAGAAAAATTGTAAGACCCTGCAAAAACCAATAAAAAAGATTGAATTAAAAACGCTAATTTTTCATCAGAAATCCAAAGGAAAAACACTCCAACGCACAGCCAGAAATAGAGTGGGTCCCAAGCGAAAAATGCTAGTAAAATAAAATCTTTATTGATCCATGTTAAAAAACGGAGGATAAAGTATCAGCAGGTACGAAACGCGTAGGAGGGTACTTACCTCCGTTTTTTAACATGGACCAATAAAGATTATATTTTACTAGCATTTTTCGCTTGGGACCCACTCTATTTCTGGCTGTGCGTTGGAGTGTTTTTCCTTTGGATTTCTGCTCATTCTCCTGGTTGCACGCCTACCAAGATACACAGGACTGGGGCAATTATATGTGAGTACACCATTACTTTATGTCTATTTAGGACTCTCCCAATGAGGTTTTAGGTCTGATTTTTTTCAATCTCAGCCTTTAACCTTCAGGGACAGAGATACCCTATTTTTGATTATACAGTTACTGAAGTGTTATGGTCATTGCTTATATACCTCACTAGCCCCAGTTACCTATCCTTTGCATCTTTATAAATGACTTATGCTACTATTGAATCAAGACTGGACACAAATGTTGGAGCGCATATCACTAACCTGTTCTAAATTTTCATCAGCTCTGCATGCAATTTGCAATGTACATTGACTTAGCAATTTATTTGCACATTCTGACTGGCTTGCGAAGTTCAGTAACAAATTCTGTGAAGGCTGACATGCAGTTTTGACTGATTATATTGCATGCATGCTTTTTACTGCTGCTGGTTCTAGGATATCAAGATTAAGTTTATTACTTTCCCTGGCATTTATAATTACCATAGTTTTATATGGTTTTAGTCTTTATACATAGACATTTTATATTAAATTGATAGTAACATTATGTATTAATAATTGTGTTATGGTTTTGTGTTTGTTTAGTGTTTGTTTTGTTTCATACTGTCAGTGTTTTACGGTTTTAATAGCATGTGTGTCATATAGCACACTGATTGGATAGCTATTTGCAAAGTGCCATTCCCATAGGCTGATATTATTTCCAAGAAGGGTACTTAACTAGTGCCATGGGAACTGTTAGACCAATACCCTGAGGAAGTGTCGTTCTGACACAAAACGCGTCGCGTGAGGTCATAGGCAGCGACGGAGGGTTCGTGACGACGGAGATTGGAGATACTGGGTTGGCTGATAATCATCACGTAAGCCCTCACTCTCCGTTCTCTAAGATCTTTGGACTTAACAAGTGCCTTGGTTCACTGAGGCTTGCCCTCTGGTACTGCTGTGTGTTGTGTGACAAATTGGATATTGTGATCCGGTCTTAATTTGAAGTATGTTGTACATGTAATAGTGTACATATAAATTGTGTTTGATAGTACATATTGTCTCTGTGTTTTCTATCATGCGCCACCTTTTTTTAAAATTTTATGTGGATTTTGCCCCGCTGATCACGGGAGATTGGGAGCTGCATGGAGGATCACATAGGCAGTGAGGAGAGGGGAAGCGGAGGACAGCGCACACTAATTCCATTTCATAGCTTGCGAACTTCACTCATATTTGCCTGGCTTGTGTGTATATATATGTAGCGGACATGTAAAATGGCGTCAGTCATCTCTCCTGCTGACAGTAAGGCCTGGTAAGTTGTGGGCATGCCAGCAGTAATTATGGAGGTTTGCCCTCACACCCTGGTGGAGTGCCCTGTGTATGGATGGGAGTGGTCACATGCTCTGACTCCATGGTTAGTGATGTCAGAGGTGTGTCAGCTTCCAGAGTATACATAAGGCACAGCACTGAGCCTAAAGTTAGTTCTGCACAGATCTACGTTCAGTTCAGCCAGAGTTCTATCTGTGTTCTGCAGGAGTTCTGTCAGAGATCTGCAGCCTAGTTCAAGTACTAGCCTAAGAGACTGAGAGTTATGTACTAGTAACCATAGAGGAGACTGTGTCCAGGGACCTGGCACAAGGCAGTGATCCCTGCGGGGATAGGGAATCCCTATTTAAGGAGAGATACACCTTTTAAAGGGAGGCACTGACTGCAGAATGAGTGGCTAGGAAAATACTGCGAGGGGCAGCTAGCCCACATCACCAATAAAGATGTTCTCATTCACAAACCCTCTCGTGTACATGTGTGGAGTGAATGTACAGAGAGGAGCACCACGGAGGAGTTCCTCAACAGGATCATCCCCTTGCGGACACAGGGACCCTGATGAGGTGGAGGCGCTGCACTGGAACTAGGTGAGACTCAGCACACTACCTCAGCTGCCTGTCTGGACGGGTCCTCCCCACACACCATCATGCGGGAGACTCAGGAGTCCTGTTGCCAACAGGTGCACCACCAGACACTACCACACTGTAATGGGGGCCGGTTAGACCACAGGGGCCAATGTGAGATTGGGTGGGTCAGGCCGGGCCACAAACACCGTTACACACATATATATATATATATATATATATATATATATATATATGTGTGTGTGTGTGTGTGTGTGTGTGTATGCATATACACACACATGCACAGTGACCTGTTCCACATAAGTGTTAATAACTGCATTGGTCCTCTAAATTAAGGGTGCGCAAAGTTTTCTTCCTGCGCCCCCCTGCCTGCTCGTGCCCCCCTCCCCTGCTTGGCTCCGGCGTCAAATGACACTGCGGGGTCATGTGGCATCACGTTGCTATGGCAACACAATGTCATTTGACGCCGGGTTGCCCTGACGACGCTTCGCTGGAAGGCAAGGTAAGTGAAGTTACAGGGGCCTCACACGATCCCCGGCATTTAATTTAAATGCCTTCGGGGATGCGCAGGGAATCGGTAACCACCGCGCACCCCCCCAGAAAATCTCAGGCCCCTCGTCCCTCACTTTGTGCACCCCTGCTCTAAATCACTGTTTTACAAACCCCTCCTCGTGACCCGCGGCCACACCAGGTTTCTGTCTAGTTTCAGGAAACCAAACTTTAAAAAAAACAAAGGGCAGGTGTTAAGATTTGACACACACCCAGGAAACCTTCTCTACTCTACCTCAGCAGTAACGTCCTCTGAGAGATTTGAGTTGCTACTCTGAGGCTAACCGCTGAACTGTCACAAAGGTCCCGCCACGGTGAAATGAAAGAAAACAAGACAGAGGTCATGAAACACATTCATGAAATGTTTCAGATAATCTCCTCCTTGCATCTATGTACAAGGATAGCGCTTCACATAAGTAATACACGTGTCATAATAATATAACACATAATGGGAATAAACGCTTGAGACATAAAAGTAACATTAGGAAAAGGAAGCCCTGCCTCAAAGAGCTTACAATCTAATTTGTAAGTAGGAAGAACATACAGAGACAATAGGAAGGTGTTCTGGTAAGTGTGCCTGTCAGGGGCAAGGTCGATGTATGAGGTGTAAAGTATGAGCCACAGTGCTACCCATATGCTTCGTGGTGTTTTAAAAAAGGTCTTAGAAGGTGAATAGAGAGGGTGTTGGTCGGATATTGAGGGGAAGAACATTCCAGGGGCATAGGGCTGTGAATGAGAAAGGTTTTAGGGGGAGAGGGCTTCAGATACAAAAGGGTTAGAGAGAAGACATCCTTGAGCAGAACGCAAGAGTCGGGATGGTGCATAGCGATAAATTAGGGCTGAGATGTAAGAAGGGGCAGAAGAGTGTATAGTTATAAAAACGAGGAGGAGAGGGATTTAAGCAGGAGAGACGCTGAGACAGATTTAGAAGAGAGTAAAGCGATTCAAGCAGAAGAGTTTAGGATAGATTGTAGAAGAGACAGGTAAGAGGCAGGAAGGCTGGACAGCAGAAGGTTACACTAGTCGAGATGGGAGAGAATGAGGGCCTGCGTTAAGAGTTTTAGCAGTAGAGCGACAGAGGAAAGGGCGTATCTTTGCAATGTAACGTTCTCACTTTTTAATGCCTTCTATTTCCCTCACTAGATATCACTTATAGCCCGTATATAACTTCCTATGCTATATTCCCCACCTCAGTCTTTTATGATAATAATCTGCTGCTTACCATTTCCTATCTCTCTGCATATCCACTGACTGCTTCCTCCATCCCCTGATCTTTATCAGCAATACAAAAAACAAAAATAGGAGCGCAGGAAAACGAAACCAAAAGAAGCCAGAATTAATACATATATTTTTATCAAGAAAAATAATTCATCATACAAAAATACACATAATCTAACAATATATAATTAACCTTGTCTATAATGACACAAATAGATTGCACCAGAACCCTAGCCCCATAGGAATAAGGGATGTAAACACCCAAATGCACAACCCCTAGTTGTAACAGGGAGGGAGAAGTGCTAGGAATGCAAGATGTTGAAGATTAAAAGACCTTAAGCACTAAAATTCTCCTTTGTGCTCCTCGTGGCAAACAGGGCTCCAACAGCAACACAAACTGACCGTCGTCACGGCCGTGCGTCGCTGCGTAATGACGTCACCAACGCGTTTAGTGTCACATGACACGTCATCAGGGCTTGGACATAGACTCTCAGAGAGGCACTAATATACCTCCCCTGGTTCCTATGTTAACCAATAAGGAACCTTGTCTTATTGCAGGCTGTCAGCCATCCAATCAATTGCTCACATACAAAATGAACATACATAAACATTAACAATATACCAAATTGCTAATAACGAATATAAAAATAATGATAAATACATAACACATTCAAAAATTAAAAATAAAACCACACTCAAAATAATGAACTATAATTAATTCAAAATAACACATAGAAATAAAAAACACTTAAATTTGAACCAGAATAATGACTCTTAATTAGTCTATTATTACTCATCTTGCAACATACTTATAATGAATTTATATGTGACTAATTAAGAGTCATTATTCTGGTTCAATTTTAAGTGTTTTTTATTTCTATGTGTTATTTTGAATTAATTATAGTTCATTATTTTGAGTGTGGTTTTATTTTTATTTTTTGTAAGTGTTATGTATTTATCATAATTTTTATATTCTTTATTAGCAATTTGGTATATTGTTGATGTTTATGTATGTTCATTTTGTATGTGAGCAGTTGATTGGATGGCTGACAGCCTGCAATAAGACAAGGTTCCTTATTGGTTAACATAGGAACCAGGAGAGGTATATTAGTGCCTCTCTGAGAGTCTATGGCCAAGCCCTGACGAAGTGTCATGTGACACGAAACGCGTTGGTGACGTCATTACGCAGCGACGCACGGCCGTGACGACAGTCTGTTTGTGTTGCTGTTGGAGCCCTGCTTGCCACGAGGAGCACAATGGAGAATTTTAGTGCTTAAGGTCTGTTTATCTTCAACATCTTGCATTCCTAGCACTTCTCCCTCCCTGTTACAACTAGGGGTTGTGCATTTGGGTGTTTACATCCCTTATTCCTATGTGGCCAGGGCTCTGGTGCAATCTATTTGTGTCATTATAGACAAGGTTAATTATATATTGTTGGATTATGTGTATTTTTGTATGATGAATTATTTTTCTTGATAAAAATATATGTATTAATTCTGGCTTCTTTTGGTTTCATTTTCCTGCGCTCCTATTTTTGTTTTTTGTATTGCTGAGTATGCCCCGCTGATCACGGGAGATTGGGAGCTGCGGGGTGACACCGGGTAGCTGAGAGAGGGGGGTCGTTTGGAGAGACAGCGCGCTCAATACAATATTTTCTTTATCAGCACTAACCTGATGCTTTTTTTTACTTGGTAAAAAACTATTTAGTAAAGTAGTACTGCTTAATATGAGCGAGGCCAATGCGCTCCAAAAATCTAATCTTTCAATCCAAATTGTAATTTACGCGCACATTCTGTGCACAATTACATGTGGACTAACACAGCTACCACAACCTCATTTGGATCGCCTCTAAATAAAGAATGTGCAGGTAAAATAAATGGGAACTTTTGAGGAGAGTAAAATCTGCCAAAATGTGACTTACTTGCTCAGAGTAATCAGCGGGGATGTACTGGAACTTCTCACACGCTTTCCAGAAAAATATATTCTCTGCACTGTATTCTTTCTTCAGGAACTCCTGCAAACAAGGGAAGGATTTTTGAAGCTGAAGAATAAAAATAATCTACTGGCGAAAGGAGGACACTACAACCAACACAGGCAATGAAACAAATATTCAAAGGGATTATGAACCCTATTCAATATGCTGTAAATCCATCTCCCCCACGCTCAAGAAGATTTCTGCTCCTGTGTACTGAATAGAGCTGAAATATTTCTGCGCATGGGCTGCACAGCATATTGAATAAGGGCGTATGTATCACGCCACCAAAATATGTGCCGTGCAGAAAGCCAAACATTTCTTCTTGCGTCCATCAGCGTCCAAGTAAACTGTCAGTAACTTGGACAGTTTTAATATACATTTTATGCAGACCTGTTAGCCAGAACCATGTCATAATACGCTTAGACCAGGGGTGGGCAAAATACGTCCCGTGGGCCACATCCGGCCAGGCCAAATTATTTTATCCAGCCTGCCACAGCTATGGTCCCCCTCTCTCCACACACCCTCCCCAGGCCCTACCTAGGGTTGCCAGGTGTCCAGTATTGAACTGGACTGTCCTGTTTTTGGGCACTGTCTAGTAAAAAGTTAGAGGTAATACTGGCCATGTATGTGTCTGGTATTACTTTTCTGGACATACTGTAGTGACCTGATGGGCTTAGGGGTCCACGGGATTTCCCTGAGCAGGGAGGGAGCAGGGCTATTGCTTGAAGGTTGGGCAGGTTCCTCCATCCTGATTGGCTGAATAACCCAAGAGCAGCAGCCAATCAGGAGGAAGTGTAAGGAGACTGGGGTTGGGGCCAAGGAGAGAAGGAAACAGCATGGAGTGGAGAGAGGTGTGTGTGTCGAGTGCATCGCACCTTTCACCATTGTGTTCAGTATTTTTGGAGAAGCCACCTGGCAACCCTAGCCCCACCTGTGGTGCAGGGCCATACTTGGTGGCAGAGTAAGCCCACCCAGGTGGTCCTAACACGGAAGTTAGGCCAGACCAGAAGTTGGACCCAAATTCCGTAATCACCGCCTGGTTGGGCTCCCTTGTTTGCTCCCGCGTAAGGACCTGCACCACAGGTAGGGCCCCAGGGGAGAGAGAAGGTGGTGGAAAAGAGAATAAAAAGGAGAGAGTGAGGGGGGGAGAGAGAGGAGAGAGGGGGAGAGAGAGAAGGGATGGGGAAGTAAGAGAGCAGGGGGAGGGAAGTGAGAGAGAAGGGAAAAGGGAAGAAAGAGAGAAGGGGAAGGGAGAGAAAAGGGGGAAAGGAAGTGAGAGAGAAGGATGGAAGGGAGAGAGAAGGGGGGAGCGAAAGGAGAAAGAAGGGGCAAGGAAGGGAGAGAAGGGGCAGAGAACAGGGAGAGCAGGGGGCAGAGAAGGGGAGCAGGGAAGGGGAAGAGGGAAGGGGTAGTGAGAGAGAGAATGGGGTGAGAGAGAAGTTGGGGAAGAAGAGTAAGAAATAAAGGGAGGAGTGAGAGAAAAGGGTGAAGAAAGAGTAGAGGGAAAGAGTGAGAGAGAAGGGGGAGTAGAAGAAAGGATGGGGAATAGTGAGAGAAAGCAGGGGGGACAGTGAGGGGTTAAGAGAGTTAGGCTGTGCTTATAGTTCCGGCGACGGCGACATCACGGCAAATCAAATGCATTGCCGCCGTCGTGTGCGCATATAGTAAGCGCGACGGATTGGTCGCGATCGCTGGAAGTCATCTCTATTTGATTTTCCCGCGATCGTCGCCTGACCGTCGCGTTGCCATCGCCGGACTATAAGCGCAGCCTTGGAAGGGAATAAGAGGGAGCATGTAGGGGAGATGCAGGTGAGAAGAAGAATATGTAAGGGAGAAGTTGGAGAGGAGGGGATCATGTAGGGTAGAAACTGGTGAGGAGGGGAGGGTGTGGGGGAAAAGCTGGACATGAGGGGAGCATGTGGGGGAGAACCTGGTGAGGAGGGCATGTGGAGGAGGATCTGTTGAGGGCCTAAAGTGTGTGGCACGCAAAGCTTACCAAAGCTTGTGAAGTGGCCTGCCAGCCAGGGCCGGTTTTAGAAGTCTCCTACCCATAGGCACTTACCTTTTTGCCACCCTGGCCTCCTCCTCTTGCAGCGTCCCAATGTCACGTGGCGACGCGTTTCCAACGTGTGATGTCCCATTGTTATGGCAACACGTCACCATGTGACGTTGCGGCGTCATTTGTCACAGCAGGAGGAGTAGAGCGACGCTGCAGGAGGAGGTAAGAGACCTTTACAGAAGCCCCATGCTCTCCCCCGGCAATCAGTTTAATTGTTGTGGGGAAGAGAGAGAGCATCTGTAACCACAGCACCGCCCCCCCCCCCCCCTCTCCTTCCCACGGTTTTCAAGCTCTATGCCTGGGCCTAGTAGCCCTATGTGTAAATATCGTCCTGCTGCCAGCCACAATAATTCCCTGCCCTTGACCATTCCAATTTTATTGCTGCAAAAGACATTCAGAAATAGTTTTTTTCCCATTATAATGTGTGTTGGCTAACTCTTCCTAATACTTCATATGCATACGTGTTCACTGATTAAAGTCAGTGCATGGTAACTTTGGACTCTTACATTGAGTATCATTCCCCAAAATGACTTTTGTTGTTGTTTGATACAAATCCCACCGTTTCCTGTACATTTTCATGGTTTTTTTTTTCCTTTTAATTTCCTCACAACAAAATATAGATGTGTATGTTGAGGAGTAAGCATGATTTGATCATTGTACAGTGCAAGGTGGGGACACTTCTTCCACAACACATTCTCTTCAGAGAGCACAGGCGGGGAGGTCACTAATGTGTACTGAGAGATCCCAACTGATCATATACTGTATACTGCAAACGTATTCACTAACACTTTGTAGCCTTATATAGTAACTGGCATTCCAACAGTAGGAGTGTTGTGCTCTTGGATCTGATGCACAGAGACACATGCATGCGTCACTCCTTTCTAACTCCACCTATGTGCACTCCCCAAATCACAAGCCAGTGCACAGGGGCCCATTAGGAACCAAGTTCCTTGACACATTGCCGCTAAAAGAAAAAGGGTGCATTTCTACATGCTAATTTGTATCCAAAATAGCCTTGATACTGTACATATACTTCTTTTACTCAGACAGACATTTACCTAATACGGGACAAGCTATAGTGCATGTACTTGGTTAATATTAGTGTTGTTTTTCTATGCATTCAGTTGGTATTGCTCTGTAAATTAAGTTGATATTTTTATTATTTTTAAGAGTCTTGCTAAAATATATTGAATGCCTTATCTGAGGTCCCAACAGTCAGATCAAAAGACAGTTGATTGTACGGTAATAATCAAAAACTTTTGTCTAACTTTGCTTCTGATAACAAGTTGGATAATGCAGTAAACACAACCCGATAAAAAGGAATGGTGTGTGTAAAAATAATAATAATGTACACAGGATCCCTCTCATTCTTCTTTATGAGGTTTAATACAGGCATACCCCACATTAACGTACGCAATGGGACCAGAGCATGTATGTAAAGCGAAAATGTACTTAAAGTGAAGCACTACCTTTTCCCCACTTATCAATGCACGTACTGTACTACAATTGTCATATACGTGCATAGCTGATGTAAATAATACATGTGTAACAGGCTCTATAATCTCCCCGCTTGCGCACAGCTTCGGTGCAGGTTGGGAGACGGTATTGCTGTTCAGGACATGCTGACAGGCGCATGCGCGAGCTGCCGTTTGCCTACTGAACGATATGTCCTTACTCGCGAGTGTACTTAAAGTGAGTGTCCTTAAACCGGGGTATGCCTGTACAGTGTTTTGGGGCTTGGACTGAAGGACAAGCTTAGCGGTAATAGCAGTGCCTTTGAAGGTGGTGAATATGGTCTGAATAAAACAATTAGTTCCTTTTGACATTGGGGAAGTTACGTTCTCTCCAATACTGGAACCAAATATTAGATTTAATTTTTTTTCACATACCGTAAAATAATCAACCCCAAGTGGATCCTGAAGAAGCCTTTCAAATGATACTGCCCAGCTGGCCACTGATCGTTCTCTTGCAAGTCCAGCAGTATGGGCACTAGGTAAGCTGTTCAGACTCTGGTCACTCCCTCGTCCATCTAGCTCAGAGCTATTTAATTCTATAAAACAGAGATATCAATGTTAGAGTAAAACTGCATTCACATCAATATACTTACTGTATTTCCTCACTCTTGTCTAATTCAATTACTGCTATTTGCCACAAAGAAGCAGGCACTGTTCCAAATGAATTCAGGATATATCCCATTCATAATATACCACTTAATAATTGTGAAATAATCTACTCACCTTTACTAGTCTTATGACTTCGAAATAAAGGGAACCGCCACAAACGTGAGATACACAAATGCGATGAGTGAAACATTTTTCTGTACAAAGCACCCACAGCAACGATAGACCTCCTTTCATTTGTACAGTACAATGAGAAGTAGCACGTGAACAACAAATAGGAAGAGAACCAGTGAAACCGCATCGTTGTCTGTCCAACTCAAAGCAGATAAGAAGGTAGACGTGGCATGTCACGAATAGGAAAAGGGCCTTGTTTGTTTCTACTTTTTATCTCCAAAACACTGTTAGAACAATGTCTGGAAACAATAGTTTGTGTTTCACGGAGAGAGGTTGCTGAGAGATGGTCAGCAGGCATTTGTTCTATTCTGCCTCAGGCAAAGAAGTCACCTTTTCAAGGCCTTTGAGTGCATTTCCCGTAGTGCTTCTGCTTGTTATAGGTGATGAACATAGATGATTTAATCACATCACAATCCTTAATAATAAGAGCTACCATCCATCTATGCTGTCGCATTTTGCTTCTTACTGGCTTATAAGCCAATTCTCAGTTTTGGGACAACCAATATTAAACAGAAGGCCAAGACCATCAAAGTTTGGGGAATTTCTATTCACATTTTTAGTATCCAAATTTCTAAATTTGTATCGGTTTAGCAAAATAATGATTCATTTTGGGACAAATTCCAGAAAATGGTAATGTTTTGCATGCTCAGAACAGATGCTGCAGCCACAATTGTACAAAAGGTATAGGATGTGGCACTGTAATTTCACAAATCAGTATATCATTTCATAATAATATCAAGCAAAAAATGCACATATGTATCAAAAATAACTGTCTCACTGTGCATTTCCCCTATGTCTATGTACACAGTGTATCCCCGCAGTGGGAACAAGGTCATTTTGCCGCCTTTAACTCTCGATTGCCACGGAAGCCTTCCCACACATTATTTTATAATGCAGGACTCTCTGGCAGCGAAGGGAATAAGCACACATGTCCCTGCACAATATCAGCCATTCAATTCTGCCTTACCAAGTACCCCCCTCAGAAATGTCTCTAAAGTGGGCCTACATGCTAACGCAATTTCCTCATATAGCAATGTGTTGCAGTTTACTATACATAGATCATTACAAGGACAGTGTAATAACCATAAAGAATAAACATCCTAGTCATAACGGCTGTGTGGTGCATTGGTGCCAGCCACTATACTAGTATGTCCATTCAATTGCTATTTACACACGCATATATACCATAGCTTTGCCTTCCCCCTCCCATCAAACAAACGGAAGAAAACTTTTTTCCTGATTGCCCCCAAGTGCCTTACTTCTTTACACATGTACGTGTGTGACTCACCTCCATCCGAAACCGCCAGCACCTGAAAAAACAATACAGTGATCAGTGAGGTCCAAATGGGAAAAAATAACCACCTTCTCATTTCTCCAGCACATGCACTGATTCGTGCTTTGGTGTATCTGTCACTCATAAATAACCCACTGTATGTCTCTATTCTAGGACTTGTTAGCATTACAATGTGCTTTAATATATGCTTACAAGTAAATAGATAAAAATCACAATTGCAACTCCACTGCTAGAATGCATTATGCAAATGCTAATCTATTCTAATGCTGGTATTAGCACATACCAAGAAAACATTAACAGCCAAAATGTGGAATCAATATGTGGAATTTTGGTAGTTAGTGTTGTCTCCTCACCACCCTGTTATTGTATAGCTTCATCTCATATCCTTTGCCAGTTTCAGTGTCTTTACTCACTGAGCAACTCCTTCAGCCCCCATGTGATATGTAAATGAGCACACAGTGTCACCTTTTGCTTGAAATCCATTTTAACATGGACCCCCATAAGCTTATGCCTGCCACATCACACAGCGTTTCAGCACAGCCTGGGTTAAAGTGCATAGCCAGTAAACCTACTCACAGACAGCTTTTTCAACCTTTTGCGTAAGGCTGGTTATACTGGCTATGCAACATGAAGGTGTGATAGATTTCAACCACACATTAAATACGCTGTGGTGGGTACAAAAGTGACAAAAACCGCTCCACCATAGAGCAAACAGATACATTTTTTTTATTATTATTATTTTGAGGGTGAATACACATGAGAGTATGTACCATATCTACCAGACCACTGTAGACCCTATGGACAAACTGGAATTAAATATAACCCTAGCCACAACAGAAGGAGTCATATAAATATATAGAAGTATATAGGTGGCACTGTGTGCTCATTTGCATGTAATTTCCCAGAGTCCTTTGCTGCAGTGGAAGCAGACCTGTCTAAGACATGTGTAGTCATGTGTAAATTTGGTGTACATATCTCCTTCATACTGGCAGTAATCCTGGTAAGTATGCAGGGTTGCCAGTAACAATCATGGAGGTTTGCCCTCACACCCTAGTGAGGTGTCAAATGTAACAAGGGAAGTGACAACATGCTCTGTGTCCACTGTTAGTGACACAGAGGGCTGTCTTTTCTGAGTCTATATAAGACACTACACTGCCAAAAGTTAGTGTGTTAGCCTAAGGGCACGTGTTCAGTCTGTGTTCTGACTGTGTTCAGGAGAGTCATGTGGAGGTCTGCAACAGTGTTGCAGTGCAAGAGCTGTGAGTCTGTGCAGCTCAAGTGGCAGAGAGAGACAAGCTGGTGAATCTCCCTTAGGGGAGAGGTGGAGAGCCACTCTAT
Organism: Ascaphus truei; assembly: GCF_040206685.1. Taxonomy (NCBI): domain Eukaryota; kingdom Metazoa; phylum Chordata; class Amphibia; order Anura; family Ascaphidae; genus Ascaphus; species Ascaphus truei. The sequence goes on from NC_134487.1 coordinate 132,430,411, forward strand.
TGAGAGAGAAGGAACCTTCCCAATTGAGTGCAGCAAAGAGATGAGCGGCTAGGACGACCGCTATGAGGGGCAGTCTGCCTGAACATGCAATAAAGATGCCCAGTTTCACAAGATCCTTGCTGTGTGAGAGTGAAGTTATTACACAGAAGGAGGCACCCAGAAGGAGGTCCCCATCAAGACACTTCTCCCTGCAGCCGCAGAGATCCTGATGGGGTGGAGGCGCTGCATCGTATGTGAGTAAGACTCAGATCACACTACCTCAGGTGCCTGTCGTGCTGATATCCCCATACCAACCCAGCGGGATACTCTGGAGTCCTGTAAGCCAACAGGTGCACCACACGACATACAGACATGTAATGGGGCCAGTAGACCACAGGGGCCAATGTGAGATTACACACGTGAATGTGCTCAGAAGTAATATTTTTATTTGCTATAGGCTATACGGTGGAGGGTTTTCAGTCACCTTTTCACCCACCATAACATGTAAGCAGCTAGATTGTGTAGAGTTTGTGTCCATATCGAATGAACAGGATGTGTTTCCAAAGTCTGCTTATATCAGGAACAAAAAATAAAGTCCAAAATGCTGCATCAGATCCATCATAAGTCCCTCAAAATAAAGAATTACATAAAGGCTGTAGTAAAGTAAACACTCTACGCGTTTCACCCGTCGGTGGGCTTCTTCCCGGAGTGGTAAAATTTAAAGTGAAGGCGTGCAGTGTTTTATAGGGGATAAAGTAATCAGTTCCAGGTTTGTTCTTATTTTCCTGTCCAATTAAAGATACCTGCTCAGTTGAGCTACGTTTCCTGATATAAGCAGACTTTGGAAACACATCCTGTTCATTCGATATGGACACAAACTCTACGCAATCTAGCTGCAGCTGAGTATTACCCTCCTTACTGTTTGGGCATTACCTGCCCATTCAGTACTGCGCATTGTGGTGTTTTCAATATGTATAACTCTGTTTGCTAACATGTCTTTATTAGATATACTTTTCATTATTTGCTGCATCAGTTCTCATTGATTTCATTTTGGGGAAATGCTGTTCAGGGTATAACTATTATTATTGTTATATTAATTTTTCCCTGTGTGCTTTATCTCCTTTTTTTCCCCCCTTTGTTTTTGGTATACATATCAATTTTTTTTCCTGGCTATATACTGGGTCATTGACTATATACTTTTTCCAACGCAATGATTTATCATTTTTTCATGCATATGTCAGTGGGAATATATTTTGTATTGCCTATTATGTTAGACTAAACTACTTTGTTGTCACTATTTAAATCTCATTTAGACACACTTTAGTTTTTTTTCTTTTTGTAATACTGATAGTATTTGATTAGTAGTCCTCTCTTTATATTTTTGTTACATATATATTTTTATAGGCTGTCTTTACTATTTTCATGTTTTTAAGTTAGTGTGTCTTGTTGTTAAATTAATAAAAGCTTGTTCATTTTTTCTGAATTGGCGGAGCATCTGTTTCTTCTTAACAATCTTTATCTTATAGATTAGTTTAGGTGTAATTTAGAGTGCTACTGAGGGGATTGTCTTTGTCCTTTTCAATTGTGTGTCCTATATAGTTTTTACTATTCCCCAGCACCATCAGGTCCTATTTAATTTATATACTGACTTTATTTGGGGTATATATTTTATTTTACCCTTATAGTTAGTTTTATTAAAGGGCTTGAGTTAACCTTATATACTATGTGTTGAGCAACTTCTCCTTCTGTGTGTTTTGTAAATACATATATATGTAGCAGGCTTCCCCGTAGCCCCCTTACCACCGCGGTAGGCATTACAGAATCGCGCGTGCGCAGTTAAGATAGCGCACGCGGTCCCAATGCTAAAGAGGTCCTGAGTGGACTACAATTCCCAGCAGCCTCTGGGGATTGCCCTTTCACCCACATCACGTGCAGCCAGCCAGCAAATAGGGTTTTGCAGCTTCTCCTGTGGAGGAAGGCTACAATGTTGTGGGGACCACGTTTGGCAGTTGGAGCTGGGAGCAGGAAGGGGGAGGAAGTGTGTAAGGAGCAAGGCTCTTACACTAGGCCAGGATACCCCCAGGTCCCAGGTAGGTCCCACTCCCCACTAGGTTAGTGGGTAAGTTCTTAGGGAAGGACCCTTAGATAGGGATCCTGCCCTTAGGTGCGTGTAAGTCTTGTCAGTGACATAGCTGCCGTGCTGTGTGCTCTGACTAGAAGATACAGTGTGGCCTTAAGTGCAGCCACAGCAGTTAGCTTTGGCTGTGTCAGTGAGAGGCCCCTCATAGGAAGAAGGGGGGTTGCTTTCTAGTTGTTCAGTGTGTGTTATATCACCAGTGCCAGTTGCACGTGGTGAACTGCCAGAGTCTGTGATCAGACAGAAGCTACAGGGAGAGTTCTTCTGCGTGCAGGGACTAGGGTAGAGGTATACCCCAGGGCCCAGTTAGTCCCCTATGACACCAGAGGAAGCTGTATGGTATAGGGTCGGCCATAGGACAGGGACTCCTTCACCATATTAGAGAGCAAGAGGATTTCTGTCTGACAGTACCTGACTGTCAGTACAGCGTGTATCAGAGACTGTGTTCAAGGATCATTCCGGCTGGAGATTCTTTTCCCTGGGGAGTCAACGTGTGCATCCATTCCTGCAGAGAGCAGCGCAGCACGCCGTGGGATCACTGTGCGGTGTTGCTGAGTTCCAAGGATTTTCCTGACCAGGACTGGTCAGGGAGGTAGTATACATTAAGTGCACCACCGGGCCCCAACACAGGGAAGCGCTATCCCTCACACACACTTTCTTTACTGTTGTGGACACTCAAGAGACTGAGGGGAATGTGATGATGGACATGTGGGTGAGGGGATGGTATGCATTCAGAGTGATGCACTGTTATACATATATTGTTTGATGTTATGCAAAGAGAGTGTTATTGAAGTTACAAGTCATGCTCAGTAAATACTGTTTATTCACACGGTGTGTATTTACTGTATGGTTGTTCTGGTGAGGGCACACTCCCACCCCGTTGGGATCCCTCATCAGTGGAGACGCTGCACCGAGTGTAAGTACATACCCCAGGTTCCCCGTGGCGGAAGCTCAGCTCTCCTGGTTGCCAAACAGGTACTGCACCACACTGAGAAGTAGTCAGATACACCTACCTACCCCAATCTCACATAGGGGGGGGGGGAAAGAGGGCTACATATATATACCTGTAAGGATTATGGAGACACGCCGTTCACGGCGTGCCTCCCACTTACCTGCTGCCTCGCTTGACATCATCCTGACTCGCAGGGACGCCGGAGAGAGGCGCGCGAGCCCCTGCACTGTGCGCGCGCGCACACGTTCTTCTCTCTCTTCTGCCCTCGGATCAGGGCGTGGGGGTGCGCACGCAGCCGCAGGCGCTGCTACACAGAGGCGCGGCCACACGGAGGCGCAACCGCCTCTTAAAGGTACAGGTCCCAAGACTGTTGCTGCTATTGAATGCAGCCAGATTGCTGCCCTTTATGCCTCATCTCCTGGGACTCATAAGGGACCTATCCCTGCTACAGCTGGCTCCTTCTACACACCCCTTTATGGCTGCAATCCTATTGGACCCTCACTCCTTTATATACCTGCCAAAATCACTGGTTCTTTGGTTGAGCATAGTACCAGTTGTCCTTACCATTCTCTGCCTCCCTAGTTCTATTTTTACAGATCTCCTCGTGTATCAAACCGGCTTCCGCTACGTCTTCCTGTACCTCTGGCATCCCGAACTCGGCACACGGCAATTCGACTCTCCGCATCTCTGGCATCCCGACCCTGGCTTACGGTAAACGACAACGTCCCTCTCTCTAACCCTGGATTTGGCAAACGGCACTCTCTACCAACCGTACCTCTCCTGCCCCGATCCGGAATCCCTGACCAATCTACTTTCAAGACGTGTCCTCGTGGCTGTGGGTGGTGTTCCTACCTTCCCACCTCAGCACCGTGGTCCTGTCTCGTTTGTGGTGAGCACATCCTAACATTATGCTCAACCCAACAAACATGGACCAAGCTGAGGTGGAGCGGACTTTAAATGCCCATTCTGCTCTGTTTACCAGATTAGAGACTTATTTGGAGCAATCCGATAGATGCTTGGATACCATGCAGCAAAGCCTCCACTCTCTTACTCTTCAGGTCCGAACCCTCACTCGGCAATCTCCTCTCGTGGCACCTACTGCACAGCCTAACCCTTTTTCGTTATCTCCGTTCACTCCGGAACCACGTATTCCGCCACCAAGACATTATGCGGGGGATCCTCAAGGATGTCGGGGATTCATTAACCAATGTCTTGTACAATTTAGGCTCTCTCCCTCTCGCTTTGTGTCTTCTGTCTCCAGGGTCGGCTACATCTACTCCCTTCTCACCGACCAGGCACTGGCGTGGGCCTCTCCCATCTGGGAGCAACAGGGGGCGCTCACACAGGACATCGATCTCTTCGTTGAGGAATTCCGAAGAGTTTTTGACACACCAGCACGAAAGTTAACAGCAGCTTCTGCTCTTCACCACATTAACCAGGGAGACCGTTCGGTTGCTGTATATGCGGTGGAGTTTCGCACTCTTGCTGCTGAAGCAGGTTGGAACGATGACGCCCTATCTTCCGCGTTCTGGCAAGGATTATCGGAGACCCTAAAGGACGAGCTCGCCGCACGAGATCGTCCTACTAACCTAGAGGACTTAATCGCTCTGGCTATTCGGGTGGATCAACGCCTGTTGGAACGTAAATATGAACGTACTCATTATCGTTTAAGGGTTCCAAGAACTCTTGCACCCTCCTTCGTGGCTCCGTCACCTTCTTCCGGGGACATTCCTGAACCCATGCAGTTGGGGGGCAACCGACTATCTCCGGCTGAGAAGTTACGTAGGCGCACGGCCGGTCTTTGCATGTACTGTGGCAATTCCACTCACGCCGTGGCCCAGTGTCCCCTTAAACCGGGAAACGCCAGCTCCCACTGAGATCCGGGAGAGTTTCATTGGGAATACTGACCCCTTCTTCCATCATCCAAAACATCCTACCCACCAGGATAGTCTTACCTATAATACTGTCTGGAGAGGGGTTCCACACCCGGGCACGGGCGTTCATTGATTCCGGTTCGGCAGGTAATTTCATTGATGAAACTTTTGCTAGACAGAACAATATCCCTTTTGTCAACAAGGAGACGCCTGTAGGTCTGGAGGCCATCGATGGTCGACCTCTTAAGCCAGCATTTATCACGCTTCAGACAGTACCTCTCCTACTGCAGTTCGTGGACGTCCATACAGAGATCATTACTCTCGATGTCATCCACACGCCCTCTGCTGAGTTGATTTTGGGTCTTCCCTGGCTTCAACTTCATAATCCTCGCATCGACTGGACGGATCGGGAACCGGTTCAGTGGGCTCCTTCTTGTGCCAAGACATGTACCAGGGTTTTCCAGAGGATTGGAGGAGTGTCTACCATATCCGAGAAGATCAACTCCTTACCTTCTGTGTACTGGGATTTCCGTGACGTATTTGACAAAGCACGGTCTGAGGTACTACCGCCGCACCGCCCGTTTGATTGTCCCATTGACTTACTTCCTGGCGCACCTCTTCCCAGGGGAAGATCTCATCCTCTCTCTCTCCCAGAGACAAAGGCTATGAACACCTACATTGCCGAGAACTTGGAGAGGGGTTTCATCAGGAAGTCTTCCTCCCCGGTCGGAGCAGGTTTTTTCTTTGTCAAGAAGAAGGACGGATCTCTCCGTCCATGCATAGACTATCGGGGTTTGAATAATATCACTCGCAAAAATCGCTACCCCCTGCCTTTGATTCCAGAATTATTCGACCGCCTCCAGGGAGCAACCATCTTTTCTAAATTGGATCTGAGAGGTGCCTACAATTTAGTAAGGATACGAGAGGGGGACGAGTGGAAGACTGCTTTCAACACCCATGACGGCCACTACGAGTATCTTGTTATGCCTTTCGGGTTGTGCAATGCACCAGCAGTTTTCCAGGATTTTGTCAACGAGATCTTTCGGGACATTCTCAACACTTTTCTTATTGTTTATTTAGATGACATCCTCATCTTTTCTAAGACCGCTCAAGATCATATTAAACACGTTCAACAAGTACTATTACGTTTACGGGAGAACCATCTTTTTGCGAAATTGGAGAAGTGCCAGTTCCACCTTAAATCCGTGGCATTTTTGGGTTACGTTATCTCGGATTCCGGTTTCAAAATGGATCCGGAGAAACTTAAAGCTATCTTGGAGTGGCCTCTTCCGACTACTCTCAAAGCCGTGCAACGCTTTTTAGGTTTTGCGAATTATTACCGACGGTTCATCCGCAATTTTTCTGATACCGTATCCCCCATAACCGCCCTCACCAAGAGAGGGGCAGATCCGTCATCATGGTCAGTGACCGCTAAAGAAGCGTTTGAGAGTCTCAAGAAGGCTTTTGTGTCTGCTCCCATCCTCACCCACCCAGATCCTGGACTCCCGTTCACCTTGGAGGTAGATGCCTCGGACATTGGGGCCGGGGCTGTTCTGTCCCAGAGAACTTCTCCGTTAGCCAGACTGCATCCCTGTGCTTTTTTTTCTAAGAAATTCTCTTCCGCTGAACAGAATTATGATGTCGGAAATAGGGAGCTTTTGGCGATCAAATTGGCGTTGGAAGAGTGGAGACATTTCTTAGAGGGTACCGAAACACCTATTACCATCCTTACGGACCATAAGAACCTCCTTTACCTGGAGGGGGCACGTCGGTTGAATGCTCGTCAAGCCCGCTGGGCTTTGTTTTTTTCACGATTTAATTTTCTTATTTCTTTTATTCCTGGCTCCAAGAACCTTAAGGCGGACGCTTTATCTCGACAATTTCTTGCGGATGACAGGTCCGAGGAACAGCTTGAGTCTATTATCCCCTCTAGTTGTATCCTGTCTGCCAACTCCTTTGAGGTCATGAGCAAAATTCAGTCGGAACAGTCACAGACTCCGAGGGGACTCAAGGTTCCGGAGGGAAGACTCTACACGGCATCTCAACACCGCAAGAAGGTTCTCGAGTGGTGTCATTCGTCTAAATCAGCAGGACACCCAGGGATACGGAAGACCAACGATCTAGTTCAACGTACCTTCTGGTGGCCAGAGAGGGCTAAAGACGTAGAGGAGTTTGTCAAAGCATGTAGCATTTGCGCTCGTAACAAGGTACCTCGTGTCAGACCCGCTGGTCTACTCCTTCCATTACCCATTCCAGATCGCCCCTGGAGTCATATCTCTATGGATTTTATTGTGGAACTTCCAGAATCCAAAGGGAAGAATACTATTTTAGTGGTCATCGATCGATTTTCCAAGCAGACGCACCTTGTTCCTTTGAGGGGTCTTCCAAATTCCCCCAGGCTGGCAGATGTGTTTATTCAGGAGATTTTTCGCCTTCACGGAGTTCCTTCTACCATTGTCTCTGACCGGGGCTCGCAATTCGTGTCAAAATTTTGGCGTGCCTTTTCCAAAAGGTTGGGAATCGCTCTTCACTTCTCCTCAGGATACCATCCACAGACCAATGGGCAAACAGAGAGAGTCAATCAAAGCTTAGAACAATATCTCTGATGCTTCATCACGGATACTCAGGAGGACTGGGTGGATCTACTTCCTTGGGCCGAGTTTGTCTTGAACTCTCTCTGCAACGACTCTACCCAAGAATCTCCGTTCTTTATAAATTATGGATTCCATCCTTCCCGGTTACCCTTCTCTTCACTACCATCTGGGGTGCCAGCAGTGGACAAACACGTCTCTCACCTAAAGGTTTTGTGGTCTAAGATACAGGAGAACTTGAGGGTAGCTACAGGGAGACAGAAACTCCAAGCAGATCGCCTTCGACGACAAGTGCCGGAGTTCGTTCCAGGGGACACGGTGTGGCTTTCATCTAGGAATATCCGGTTGAAGGTTCCTACCATGAAGCTTGCTCCCAAGTTCCTCGGTCCCTTTCCCGTGGTTAGGAGGATTAACCCTGTGGCTTACGAACTACGCCTTCCACCTTCTATGAAGATTTCACCAGTTTTTCATGTATCTTTACTCAAACCAGTGTTTCGCAGCTCTCGCTTTTCCAAGAAAACTTCTTCTCCACCTCCGATTATGATTTCGGGTCAACAGGAGTACGAGGTCCAGTTTGTCCTCGATTCAAGAAAGTCCAGAGGAGGAGTACAATACCTGGTTCACTGGAGGGGGTTCGGTCCAGAGGAACGTTCTTGGATTCCTTACCGGGATCTTCACGCACCTCAACTTCTACGGGCTTTTCATCGAAGAAACCCTTCCAAGCCTTATCATGGTCGCCCGGAGGTCGCCCCTGAAGGGGGGGGTACTGTAAGGATTATGGAGACACGCCGTTCACGGCGTGCCTCCCACTTACCTGCTGCCTCGCCTGACATCATCCTGACTCGCAGGGACGCCGGAGAGAGGCGCGCGAGCCCCTGCACTGTGCGCGCGCGCACACGTTCTTTTCTCTCTTCTGCCCTCGGATCAGGGCGTGGGGGTGCGCACGCAGCCGCAGGCGCTGCTACACAGAGGCGCGGCCACACGGAGGCGCAACCGCCTCTTAAAGGTACAGGTCCCAAGACTGTTGCTGCTATTGAATGCAGCCAGATTGCTGCCCTTTATGCCTCATCTGCTGGGACTCATAAGGGACCTATCCCTGCTACAGCTGGCTCCTTCTACACACCCCTTTATGGCTGCAATCCTATTGGACCCTCACTCCTTTATATACCTGCCAAAATCACTGGTTCTTTGGTTGAGCATAGTACCAGTTGTCCTTACCATTCTCTGCCTCCCTAGTTCTATTTTTACAGATCTCCTCGTGTATCAAACCGGCTTCCGCTACGTCTTCCTGTACCTCTGGCATCCCGAACTCGGCACACGGCAATTCGACTCTCCGCATCTCTGGCATCCCGACCCTGGCTTACGGTAAACGACAACGTCCCTCTCTCTAACCCTGGATTTGGCAAACGGCACTCTCTACCAACCGTACCTCTCCTGCCCCGATCCGGAATCCCTGACTAATCTACTTTCAAGACGTGTCCTCGTGGCTGTGGGTGGTGTTCCTACCTTCCCACCTCAGCACCGTGGTCCCGTCTCGTTTGTGGTGAGCACATCCTAACAATACCATACTTTATATAAGTTACTAGCTGAGAGACCCGGCGTTGCCCGGGATGTAATGTTCCCACTCCTCTCTCTCTCCTCTCTCCTCCCCCCTCTCTCTGTTTGTCCCCCATTCACATCAATCCAGTCCCCCCCTCCCTCCTTTACAGCTCTGTTTGTCCCCCTTTACAGCTTCATGCAGTGTGTGTGCGTCAGTCATCAAACACACACAGACTGACTGATGCACACACACACAGTCAGGGGTAGGGGGTGGGGGTGAAGGGCAGGGGTAGGGGGCGGGGGTGAAGGGCAGGGGTAGGGGGTGAAGGGCAGGGGTAGGGGGCGGGTGAAGGGCAGGGGTAGGGGGTGAAGGGCAGGGTTAGGGGTAGGGGGCGGGGGTGAAGGGCAGGGGTAGCGGAGGTGAAGGGCAGGGCTAGGGGGGGTGAAGGGCAGGGGTGGGGGGGGTGAAGGGCAGGGGTGGGGGGGTGAAGTGCAGGGGTAGGGGGGGTGAAGGGCAGGGGTAGGGGGGTGAAGGGCAGGGGTAGGGGGGGTGAAGGGCAGGGGTAGGAGGGGTGAAGGGCAGGGGTAGGGTGAAGGTCAGGGGTAGGGGGGGTGAAGGTCAGGGGTAGGGGGGGTGAAGGGCAGGGGTAGGGGGGGTAAAGGGCAGGGGTATGGGGGGGGGTGAAGGGCAGGGGTGGTGAAGGGCAGGGGTAGGGGTGAAAGTGAGGCACAAATTGTTGGCAGGAGTAAAATGTCCCTACACACACACACACACACACACGCACACACACACGCACGACGGAAGTGAGAGGTAGTGGAGAGTGGGACTGGCGCATATCAGAGGAGGCTGCTTGGCCCCCCAGCGGCCGGGGAGGTAGCGGCGGGGAGGAAAGGGAGCGCCGGGGAGTTAGCGGCAGGGAGGTAAGGGAGCGTTGGCGGCTGGGGAAGGAGGGCCTCGCTTCCCCTCCGTCTTTCCGGGAGCCGGTTGAGAGCGAGGGGGGAGGAGCCTGAAGTTGGTGGCAGGGGCAGGAGGGCCGCGCTTCCCCTCCGTCCGGGAGCCGGTGCAGGGTGGTGCATGTGATGAGGGGGACGGGGGGGAACAGAGGGTGTGTGTGTGGGTGTGTGGGTGAGGGGGTGAGGGTGTGTGTGTGTGTGTGTGTCTCCTTTGGCCCGTCACTCCGCCTCAGGCCCAAGGTCCAATGTGATTGCCGCTAGGGACACAGGGAGACACATACAGACACAGACACATAGGACGCTTTCAGAAATATATAGATAGATGGTGAGTGAAAAAAGTGACAAAAAAACTCAACCATATAGCATATAGCAAATAAAGATATCACTTGTGAGCACATTCACATGTCTTAGACAGATCTATAACCCTGCCTTTCAACCATTGTCACCAGGGAAATGACACGGTGTGCTCAAATCAATATGTACTGCTATATATCTGCACTCACTGCTTCAACAAATTGATTATTACCTACACACATGATGAGAGGATGAGTTGATTAGCGCCGATTACACCCTTTTGGTTTTTTTTATGTGTGTTTTGTGTACAGATATATCTATACACACACACATATATATGCAGTATTAAAAAATATATATTGGTCAATACAATTATAGCCATTACCACAGAGGTTTTTGAAGCACTCGTATTGGACCTGGTTCCCTTTGTTCGTATGTGTATATATGTATCGCACACATTATTATGTAATGCACCAAGTGTTACGCAGTGCAGTATAAGGCGGGTTAAAGACAACAATAAGCATTACAAACATATTTGCATCAATGTGCGCATGCTAATCCAGTAGGCCAGGGCAGCCCTGCTCCAAGGAGCTTACATTCTATTTATAACATGTTCTTGCTTCAACACGGTGCACAAATGGTGACAATAAATCCTATTGCTGCTCCAGTTTTTTGCCGCCAGGAAACTTTGATAGCCTTCCATACATTCTCTATATTTCTGACACCTGAAAGTCAGCATCTACAGTAGTAAGCAGTTTCCTGAAGAGATCCCGGGGCCTATGTACGGTAGCAAACGCTCTAAATGTCGTCTTATTCTCTGCGTTAATGCTGAGAGGCACTTGAGCATCCCTTCAAATCCTTGAGCGTTTAGTTTAGAGATAAAGCAGCTCATGATCATAGCATAACCGTGTACATCCACAGCAATGTCACAGGCTTCAACAAGACTGATTGTTGTGCTGTCATTAAATCCTATGCTTAAAGCACAAAGCTGAAACTGCTAGGCGTACACACAGCCCATTGTGTATTACCATGTTTTAACAACAGCAGAAAGCCAAGTCATACGTACTGTTTCCTTGGTGCGATTCAGAATTTATCTGTATCGGCTGTAAGAAAATCATATTTATAGTATGTTTTGTTTCCTTAAACTGTGAGTATGCATGAACTTTTAAGGCATCACAGCCTTTTAAAAAAAAAATAATAATAATAATAATATTTCTGTGTTATAAGGAATTTAGTAGAAATCATGTACAACTGCATCTACCTGCATCTAACCTTGTATATCAAGGGTACCTTTTGCTGGAGTATATATATATTTCATATCTCTGTCTGTCACTGGCTCTGAGCACCACACTGTTTTCCGGATTATACAACTGCATCTGTGCATAATATTTACATGTACAGTCCGTATAATATTTACATGTACATTATGTAAAATATTTACATCTACGCATAATAATTACAATGAGGGGCCTACACCTGCAAAGGATCCAACAGGAAATTCACAAATATGACACGGGTCACAATAGCGATTTCTAAATTTACAATAACATGCATCAAACACCTGTTCATTAACTTGGACACAATCTTCCTCACATTCTCCATTCACGCTCAGTGCAGGCAAGAAATAATTAGCATCGGCTGAGTCGTTTAGCTCTGTGTGGGCAGCAAACATAGCGCATGAAACACCAAAGCTTAGAGGGATTAACATTTCCTCGCCAGCCGATGACACACCTGCACTTATCGTGAACAAGCAATGTTCTGATGAATCACTTACCATCCTGCCATTAGGAACATCCAGGTATTTCATTTTCCCTAGCATCCCGTCATCTACTATTTGCAATGTTTCATCGTTTTGTTCACAGCAACGCTGCTTTTCTGAAGTGGTGTAGGAAGTAGATGAAAAAAAGCACCACCCAACTGTGCTAACTATCAGCCCTCAGCATCCTCAAATGCCACACTACCTCTTTCCATCAAAACCACAGGAAGTGTTACCACGGAAACCCGACCACAGCAGGAAGTGGGGTTCTCAGCTGAAGAAAAAAAAAAACTCTTCCCACTCTTGCATAAAATTGTCACATGAACTTGAAAACACAGTCAAACAATAAAATACACATCAGAGATATGTCATCCTTTTTGTTTCACTGTAGAGCAATATTGCTTATTGAAGCTTCATTATTGTAGCTCAGTGAATAGCAAGAGTATGGTTCTTACGTCACAAATGATCGGACTTCCTCTGCACAGGCACTTTACAGTTGCACAGTGTACTGTGCTCCACCAGAGACAAATAATAACCTTAAGACTCATAAACAAGAAAGACGTAATAGATAACACCATTGCATGTAACATTATTGACTGTTGCATGGTGTGTAAGGGAAGTTGTTTTACAGCAGGTGTTTCAAGCTGCAATTAAATTATTATCCAGAGCTAAATATCGAGATATCTAAAAATGCTAGATAATACTTAGATTGTAAGCTCTCTGTGGCACAGAATTTATTTCCTATTTGGTTGATTGTATTTTTGTTGGACTATTTGCATTATTTTTTCACTGTACTGTAAAGCGATGTGTGCATTATTGCCACTACATAAATAAAAATATACATTGTGAGATTGGCTCTATGCAAATTGAAAATGATCTAAACCAGGGTGTAGTGTCATCATTTGTATAACTCTGAATCATGGATCAGTAAAGAAGTACAAATATAAATGTTAACACCTTAAGTACCATGGGGTTGTTCTGAAAGCAGCACAAGGTACCAGAATGGCATGGCCATCTGTAGACTTGATCTGAATGGAGGAGGAGAACTTCCTCTTCCATTTCTGACGCTGGGGGGCCGATTGGTCAATGTAATTGCTATACATGTGAGCACATGTTCCTGGTGTACAAGTATCCGATTCCAGCACTCAAGGCGTTTTGTCAAATTTGTCAAAGCGCAATGCAGGTTATCATGCCCGTTCTGGTGGTAACTGCCATTTAAGTCAATGGTAGTTACAGCAAAAACGTGGGAAATAACCAGTGCTGGACTTACGCATAAGATACGGTAACTAAGCTACAGCTTAGGGCCTCACAATATGAGGGGCCTCAAAAATAGAATTTTTTTTTATGTATTTCAAGTTTTAAAATCGGTTGACAACTGAAGAAGATACATTATGGGGGAAAAGAAAAATCTCTATAAATATGGACATTTTACGTTTACATCGGACGTAAGCATCATGTGCATTGAAAGTCACAAACTTCGTCATTTATCATTTGAAGACATCATCAATAACGTTGCTCTCCGAAAATCACGAAATAAAAGTTTTAATATTAAAATGTATGTGATGTGCAAACACTGTTCATTTTAGCTTTACACCGTCATCTTTGCATATAACAATGCTTGTCTAATGCTTTCATTCATTTCAGTTTCATGTTTATATTTTCAACTGTCCTTTCAGTCAGAATAATAAATGTATTTCTAATTTTTGGGGCCTCTTAAACTTGACATGGCTCAGGGCCTCCGAAGGGCAAAGTTCGGCCCTGGCAAAAACCTACATTATGCTTTGATAAATCCCGGCAATAGTATTTAAGTAGATAATGCATATCTAACAGTCCTATTACTACAATGTACCATAAGCTACAATGTGTATTAATGACCGTAAATAATATGCCAATTATTTAGAGAGCCCATATAGAAGTGCTATCCACGAACATACCGTGTGGATGCATCAGACAAACCAGAAAGGTATTTCCCTTTGAAAACAAATGATGATGTGATTTTCATGTGGTGTTGAAATCAGTTTACAATTGTATTAACCAACATTACAATTATGATAACACTACAATTATAAGTGCAACTGGAAACATAACATTTTACTAGTAAGTCGATATTTGGTGTCATTTAAAAAAAAAAATGTGTTCTGAAACTTGAATTAACGTAACTATGCATAGGCAGTTGGGATGCCAGAGGGTTTTGACCATATAAACAGGTGGAACAAAAGGTTGAGAAACACTGACATGAAAACTGGGGAAATTACGTTCAAGCTTTAGTGCAAGTAACAATTTAAAAAATAAAGATGATGTTATGTACTAAGCCGAGCTATTCCACAAGACACCTTCCACTGCCAGGAGACATCGTATGGCGCATTCACTTGAACAGGCAATGCGATACCTTCCAGGGCTGTAAGGTATCAGAATGTTACAGCTTAGTAAATACAGCACTATATCCTTCACAGACATAGCAGCCAGAATTGCAGGAATGCTGGATGTAGTTCCATCATTAAATATCATGGCATAACAGCAGTAACATATCACACATCTGACATGGTGGTTGCGATATCAAAACATAGTTTAGAGTTACTTATTTAGACTGCAGTTTAGCCATTGAATTATGAGCCGCAATGTTTCTCCTCACCTCCCTACTCTCCAGTGAGCGGTTGATATAGAATGACTTAGAAGCTCGAAACTTGTTTCTCAGGGTGGACAGGCGAGTCCTGGTACTTCTGCTCTCCCAGAAAGAGAACTCCAGGAACTGAAGGGAGCGCTAAGAATGGGGGAAAAAAGAAGCATGTTTAGAACTCAGATTAAACTCAATATTTAAAACCACACTTCCTAGTGTATCTGTAAATATGTAACAACATTTAATGTTAAATTAACAGGTTTCTTTCTTTCAATCTCAACCACTATAGACCCGATTTATTATTCTATGAAGCCTTTCTCTGAAAGATTTCAGCTTTATCCATTTGATTGGAGCTCAATTTTTCCTAAAAAAGCAGAAGATAGCGTCATAGCATACTGAATGGGAGCCAATATTACTATGTAACATATAGTTAGAGTTGGATACCATGTCCATTTCAAGTGAAAGTTACAGATATGGCGGATTCTTCAGTATACTGCAAAGCGTTCAATCTCCTTAATTCTACATCTGCATCGACACAAAGGCGAAGGCATGATGGGGTTCCCCAAGAGTTGCTCCCCCTGCACATATCCAGCGTGCTAAGGGTTAATTTCTGCGTTTGTTTACTGCTGTGTTTCGTCAGCCCCACCCTCTGGAATGCTAATGCCCTGCAGGACAAAAGGACTCTGAAATCACAGCTGCATTCATTCTGAACCCCTTCAGTTTACATCTGTGTCGCCCCAAAGGCGCACAGCCGAAGGGCAGCCAAAGGGTGTGAGCCGTTTGCTGATGTTTGTTGGTGTTAAAATTGCTGTATTTCAATCTGAAACTCTCCAAGCCTTTTATCCCCTGCACCCAATTTTCCAACTCTAACTGTCCATGAAATGTCTGTGATTTGACTGTATAACCCTGTTCATTTAATGTAAACATTTGTTATAACTCGGTGCCCAGGACATACTTGAAAACGAGAGGTAACGCTCAATATATTACTTCCTTGTAAAACATTTGATAAATAAATAAATCTCACCGTGATCAGTCAAAAAAAACCCCCATTAACTTAAATCGGCTGCTTCAAAGTATATTGAATTTTAATTTTTATAGAAATGTGAAACACAGCCCACAGCAGGAAAGCACCAAATGGGTAGAAAATGGGAAGGGTTATATTTTGCCTTAACTGAAGGCTGAGTAGTTGCTATTATACAGTACCAGGGGATCCTGAATCCCCACTAGTTTAAAGAGGTCTGAAATTCATTAACCTGTTTGCTGCCAGAGAGGACAGAGATGTCTCTGACCCCTCTGGCAGCAAAGAGGTTACGGGCTTTTTTCACTACACTTTTATAGCCATTATTGCTCATTTTACTATTAACAAAAACAGAAGAAGTACTGCTTCATGCGCTTTAGCGAGTAGACCACAAAGACTTTCTAGAGTTCATCCTCCTGCCTGACATCCCTAGGCAACCTGTAGACCTGCTATCCCACACTTCTGGTTGGAGTCATACTGTCTAACTCTCTGTATTTAAAAGGTTCTGTAGATTACCTCATAATTTACTGAAAATGTCTACTTTCCCTAGCAGATCTCCCTGAAAAGACATTTCCCATGTGTTGAAGCTGGGATTTGGGTGTCTAGCTAATGGTGAAGTAAGTAGCACAGCTGCTTTAAGTCTTGCCCCTAGCCTTTTACTGAAACAGGATCTTATATTAAAGGTGGTATACATAGAACTAATGCATTTAGTTTGAAAAGAATTGAATTATGGGCAGAGTACAGTGGAGAAAGACAGCTTTTCCCCTTTTAATAATCATCTAATTAGAAGTTAACTTCGTTTATATTGGCATAGAGTACAAATAAGTAATAACCCATTTAATAATGCTCTGGGTTAGTGGTTCTCAACCCACTTTTTGCGAATCCCTTGGCCAAACCCGGTTTCTTTGGAAACTACCCAGAATTCAATTAATATGTAAATTTATGTACAGATGCATTGGTTATTCCTAAAACCTAGTGTGGCAGGGGATTTCGGAGCAGAGGTTTGGGAACCACAGCTCTGGGTGAAGAATTACAATTTTAAATTACTCATCTGGATCAGTAGCAGTCATCCTTGAATTTATGCTGTCCTTCATATGAGGATGCTTTTTAATGTGCTTCTGACATATGTATGAATTTATTTTTATATCTTTTGCAGTGTACACCAAGCTGAACCTCTCAAGTTTCCTGCCACAGGTAAACACAGAGTCCAAGCAGATTGTCCAATATTTGTTCAAGAAAGTTGCCATAGCAACTACCTCTCCCCTATCTCACGTCAGTGCATGACTCCAAGCCTCTCAGCCATCTCTTCGTGACAGCCCTCGATGATCTGTGCTCATGGAAACCAACCTTCCTTTGGAAACCAACCTGCTACATAGCACAATGTTGAACATAGCAAGGTGCATGCAAAGCCTGCAAAAATGTATATACAGTCTGTAAAAGAGTCTCTTACACTCCTGTCTTTGTGAAGGGGAGGTGTCTGTGAAATAGGTTGTACAGAACATGTTGTCTGCATCTAAGTGAGAAGTTTCTCCATGATAGATCACGTGTACTTGAGCCATCTCTAGAACTGTCATTATTGATACAGGAGTTAACGTATTTTATGATCCACAAGAACACATTTATTGTTCAGGGGAAAGAAGAAACGGCTATTTCAATGCATTTGACTGTCATGTTCTTAGCTGTTATAAGATGTGATGAGGACTTGTTCTGATACTTTGATGGCACCCAGAACACAGACTTCTCTTTCTTAGGCAGCCCTTCTGTAGCCCACTTGAACATACAATACAAAAACAAATCAACATGACAAGTAATCCTTGCTACAAATATAGGAACAATTTCTAATATGCAGATATAAAAGGTACATTGAAAACGTACAAAACTCTGATACTTAAACCTCTTGGCTACAATTATTAAATAGAAAGGAAAAAAGATTCCTCTTTACTCAAGATTTTCACTTGAGCGAAAAGACAAACCAGGCCGATTGAGTACATTATACAATATATATATATATATATATATATATATATATATATATATATATATATATATATATGTATATGTATATGTATATGTATATATATATATATATATGTGTATATATATATATATATATATATATATATATATAAATATATATATATATTTATGTGTGTGTGTGTCAGTAAGGCAGTTGGCACTCACGTGGAGTTGGAGTAGATGTTGGTGCTTATCCCTTAGAGTTAAGATAGATAAGGTGTTTTCACTGGAAAGCCGTGCAGCAAAAATGAGACAGCACACAAAGGTAGTAGTTCAAAAAAGCTGTATTGGAGTATGTGGCGCACACACCGACGTTTCGGTCCTCATAGAGGGACCTTTCTCAAAGGATATATATATAGTCAATGGAGAGTAGTTGACACTCACGTGTATGTAGTAAAAGGTAGGTGCATGTCCCTTAGCAGTATTTGACAGGCAGGGGTGGTCCTCACAGCAGTGGTGCAGCCGCAGCAATGCAGTAGGAACGAGACAGCACTCAGAGGTAATTTTCAAAAAGATTGTATTAGAGTAGGTGGCACAAATGCCAACGTTTCGGTCCTCACAGGGGGACCTTTCTCAAGGCAGTGAGAGAGAATATATATATAGAATATATATATGAGAGAAACTAATAGGATGCGCAATAAAGTAATAGGATGCGCAATATAGTAAAGTACTGTTTGGTATATTGGTATCACATAATGGTGTGATACCAATATACCAAACAGTACTTTACTATATTGGTGTCTTTCCTTTATTTCAGAAATCTATTAAGATCACATATTCCAACATTTATTATACCAATATTCATATATTGTCTAGGTTTTGCGCCTAATGTTACCTTTTCCATATCTGTATTTGTGGATTCATGTGTAAATCCAGTACATAGTGGCAGCATATACCAGACACGGCTATACATTAATTGTTTATTGCGCATCCTATTAGTTTCTCTTATATAAGGTGAAGGAGTTGATCAGTCAGACACTGACTGGCACTGAGTTTGAAGCAGGGGAGCCTGGCTCAATTCCCGGTGTCGGCTCCTTGTGACCTTGGCAAGTCACTTTATCTCCCTGTGCCTCAGGAACCAAAATCATAGATTGTAAGCTCTACGGGGAAGGGACCCGTGCCTGCAAAATGTCTCTGTAAAGCGTTGCGTAAAACTAGCAGCGCTATACAAGAACAAACCATTATTATTCATTATACAGTATATATATATAGAGAGAGAAAGAGCAAATAATGTAACCCCTTCAGCGCCAGATCGTCTTAAATATAACAAATGCCCTATTCACTTATAGTTAAAAAAGATGATTGAGCTTCCAGGGATTAGATAGCAGTATGCAGATTAAGATATCTGACTGGCCCACGTGAATGCTAAGAAGCATTACATGCAATACATTTTAAAAATGTTTGGGGTGGTATGAAGAGAAAGGGCATCCCTTTTTGAATATTTCATTTGACTTTTTAAAGTGATATAGTGGTTGTAACCGGTATATAACAGTAGTGATTCATTCCTGTGTACCACCCAGTCCCATCACACATTGGCTACTAATTATGACCTAAGAATTAACTTGGTTCGACAGCGAGCTTGTATTCTTTCCTTGCTCCAGTAAAGTGACTGTCGGTAATAATGTATCATTAGACACACTCGTACCAAGACGCCACTTTCTGAAGCTATATAGCTATTCCTCCTAAAACGAAAAGAAAGGAAAGAGGCAGGTAAAAGAAAATCCAACAAATGTATATTACCTTTCTCTCGGGCTCTGAAAACATCCTACAGTAGGTAGCAGATCCTACGGGATAGCAGACAAAAAGGAAAGCATCAGGACAGCAGCTGATAAAGGTGCATAAAGGGAAAGACTTTAAAACAATGGAAAAAAAGATCCCTGATGCTGACGTCCATATGGAGCGTGCAACCTCTCACTCCGTCAGGAGAGTAAACAAGACTGTGATTATGGATAGAAAGTACATTGGACCAAAACAAGCTCAGTGCAGGGGCTTAAGCAGTAAGACCTGTCAAGTACCCTGTAAGTGCTCTGCTGTGACCAAGTGCCAGAATTCAAGGGGGCACATGCTTCTTGTAACATCTGCATAAAGAAGTGACGTTAATGGTTATGCAAGCTTGTTATTCTCGTAAGGCACTAAACATTATAATCTTTACCCGATATTTCATTTTATTTCTTTTTATAAAAAAGAGTTTTATTCTGCAGGCTAACATCCACACGCTGAAATAAGGGAACGATGCTAATTTAAAAGGTTGATGTTGCACTTAAGAAAGGTACTTTTTCATATGGATGCTAATAAAAAAATACGTTTAGGTTTGCAGATAGAAATACTAATGCTGAGTACCTACCAGCACCATCACATTTGCCCCTCCATTCAATAGGGCGAGAAGTACAGCTGTAGCAGACGTTATTGCATATACAGCATATATACCTCCTCACTCACTCTATATGTCTCTGCTCCACATTGACAAGCATCAGATAATTGGCTCCTAACAGTGAGGAGACGCTGTGTAACTGTAACAGGGACTTATCCCTGTTTAAATAAAGCCACCTCAGAGCTCTGAGAATCCAGCAGAGAAATAGTTAGTTGCAGCCACTCAATTAACTAGTCTCCACCTGGACTAATGATAGCTCTGTAAAAAGCCTCATGTGAGACACAGGAGTGAGATTCCTTAGCTCCCATTTGGACTGAAGGAAGGAGAGCAGAGCAGAGAAGCCTGCACACAGACACTGTCTTGAGCACAAAGGCTGTGCTGAGATCAAGACATCCAGACACCCAGAGACCTATATTTCGTGGACACATACTGTAGGACCCAGGAACCTGCCAGAGACGGACATGGAGGGCCACCTGCTTAAGGTACCTCCTGAGACTTTGGGGTGATAGGCTGGTAATGGGAACATCCCTCCAGTCCTGCAGATAGGGTCTGGGGAAGTAAGTTAGCCCTTACAAAGGGATAGGGGTTTGTTATTTTGTTGTTTTTGTATGTTTTTCCTGGATAAAGGAACAGGCTCAATAAAGCCAAGATATAATTTCACCCAAATCGGGCTCCATTATATGTGAATATATATGTGAATGCCCATGAGTGGCTGAGAAGTGCCAATTGTGCATGTACGGGCAGCAAGCAACAATTGCGCTTGCCGCCCCAAAATTGTGCCGCCATAGGCCCGGGCCTATCAAGCCTAATGGGAAATCTGTCACTGATTATAGGAGAGTTAAAAGCAGGTCAGTCTATTCTAGTTTACCTCAGTAACTGCCCCTCATATCTATTTTACATCAGTAAATGCCCCTCATATCTATTCTACTTCAGTAACTACCCCTCATATCTATTTTGCCTCAGTATGCCTCAGTAATTGCCCTTAATATTTATTTTACCTCAGTTATTGGCCTTAATATCTTTTCCGCATCCACTCAGGACCGGCATGGCAAGGGAGGCCTTCCACTCCCCAAGGCAAATGTGTGTGGGATTGGGTGGGTGTGTATATTGTCGAGGGGATTGGGGGGGTGTATTGTGGCTGGGTTGAATTAAGTGGGGCGTGGGAATTATGTGTGTGGGGAGTGGAAGGGTGTGTGTGTGTGTATGTGTGGAGGGGGGGGTGGAAGTGTGTGTGGAGGGGGCGTGGAAGTGT
The DNA here is from genome assembly GCF_040206685.1 of Ascaphus truei. Taxonomy (NCBI): domain Eukaryota; kingdom Metazoa; phylum Chordata; class Amphibia; order Anura; family Ascaphidae; genus Ascaphus; species Ascaphus truei. The sequence goes on from NC_134487.1 coordinate 132,451,761, forward strand.
GTGGGGGTGGAAGTGTGTGTGGGGGGACTGGAAGTGTGTGTGGGGGGGCTGGAAGTGTGTGTGGGGTGGCTGGAAGTGTGTGGGGGTGGAAGTGTGTGTGTGTGGGGGGTGGAAGTGTGTGAGGGGGGTGTAAGTGTTTGTGTGTTGTGGCTTTGTTAAATTATGTGTCAGATGGGATTGTGTCTTGGTGGGGGGTTGAAGTGTGTGTGTGTGTATGTGTGTGTGTGTGTGTGTGTGTGTGTGTGTGTGTGTGTGTGTGTGTGTGTGTGTGTGTGTGTGTGTGTGTGTGTGTGGGGGGGGGGGGGTGGAATTGTGCATGTGTGGGGGTGGAATTGTGTGTGTGTGGGAGGGTGGAATTGTGTGTGTGTGTGTGAGGGTGGTGGCATTTTGTGTGTGGAGGTGAAATTGTGTGTGGGGGTGAGGGGTGGAATTGTGTGTAGTGGAATTGTGTGCTAGTGTGTGTTTGGGGGAGGGGAGGATGAAATTGTGTGTGGGGGGGAGGGAGGGTGGAATTGTGTTTATGTGGGGGAGTGGAAGTGTGTGTTTGTGTGGGGGAGTGAATTGTGTGTGAGTGGTGGAATAGTGTTTGTGTGTGTGGGGGGGGGGAGGGGGGGAGAATTATATTTGTGTGGGGGGGCTGGAATTGTGTATATCGGTGGCTGGTCCAGCTAGCTCTCTATCTACCCTGTCATGTAAGGGCTGTTATATACAGCGTGCGGCCGTGCGTGCCTATGCGAACGCACGTGCACGTGCCGCATACTTTTCCTGTATATAGTGCCGGGAGCTGCAGGTAATGTATACATGTGTGTTACGTGTGTGTTTGTGTGTATGTGTGAGTATATGTGTGTGCATGGGTTGTGTGAGTGAAAGTAAGTCCTAGATAAGATTTTTTAAAGAAAAAAAAAACTTTAATAAATATTTTTTTTTTACTTCTGCAATCATTGACACACACACACACACACACACACACACACACACACACACACACACACACACACACACACACACACACACACACACACACACACACACACACACACACACACACACACACACACACATTTGAGCGCAGGCAGCGGTGTGAAAAGATGAATTTCCTCATCTTCGCCGCTGTCTGTCGGCTCCCCTCTCCCTGCCGTGCGCGCGCGCGGCCCTTCTATAGAAAGGCTGACTGACGTCAGCCAACTAAAATTCCGCGCGCGCTCACGGCGCAGCACACACCCAGCACTATAGAACGTGCCTAAGTTCTAGTAAGACACAGACAGTGACAGACTGTCCTATGAGGGTTTCCCTCTCCTCATGCTGACTTCCTGAGTGACCGGAGTGGTGGTGCATGTGCTGGGCCCTCCCTCTTCGAGCTACAGGAACGAAGTGCCTAATTTATAGTATGAAGTTCAGCCCCTTAGGGGTGGGTCCTTCAGTCTGTGATTGGGCTTCCAACTATCCCTTCATGAAGTAGGAGCTCTGACCTCTTTTCCCGGCTGGGAGAGAGAGACATGTGCTTTGTCCCTCATGGGCTGAGGCACTAATTAAATCCAGAGAGGCCTCACTATTACCAGAAGGCCGTCGCGTGCGCTTATAGTAAGTGCGACGCGACGCGACGGAGTGACAGATTGTTCGCGATTACTGGAAGTCATCTCTCTTTGATTTTCCAGTGAGCGTCGCCTGACCGTCGCGTCGCTGTCACTATAAGCGTAGCCCAAGGCATTCGCTGTAGCAACATCGCAGTGGCTGCTATAATAAAGATCATCCTCATTTATACTTCTGGCTCCGCGGCAGTCTATATGGAGGGATTATTGTGAGTAAGGACTGTCATAGCGGGGACCACCTTCAGCCTTGCTGAAGCCCCCTATGTCTGGAGGCGCGAGGCGCAGTCACCAAGAAGAAGAACCAGAGATATCCCTAAAAGTCTGCCTGTCTTCCCCCACATCATCGCGGGCATCTCATCTCTCCTGTGCCAAACAGGTAACCAGCACTACACCTAGCCAAAGCCATGACTAAATCTCCCGGGGGGGGGGGGGGGAAATGTGCTACATGTGTGTTTGTGGGGGTGGAAATGTGTGTGTGTGAGGGGGGGGCTGGAATTGTGTGTCTGTGTGTGTGTGGTAGAATTGTGTGTGTGTGTGTGTTTGTGTGTGGGGGGAGAGTGGAATTATATGTATGCATGTCTCTGGGTGGAATTGTGTGTGTCTGATGTGGAATGTTGTGGGGGGGTGAATTGTGTGTGAGTGGTGGAATAGTGAATGTGTAGCACCAGTTCCCCCTTCCATGGAAGATCTGGCGACATGTGTGATTCCCTGATTCTGTAGCTCACCTGCCTGTTACAGGAGGTCTGAGTTGCTCCGCAGATGTTATGTTGGAGCAGCAACAGGGCAGGTTTTCTCCTTCTCATGGTGCAGCACCTAACGGAAATCTGACACTGCCTGTAACTCAAAGATGACTCAATGGATTGGTGAATTTGTGTGAGTTATGAGCAACTGAATAAGGGGGTTTATACTGGAGTCTCGATCAAACCTTAACTATGGATGCACTACTGCACATCTATTTATCTCTATATCTCTATATATTTAACAATGTGAAGGGATTGGGGCACACACTTAAATATTATAGACCAGACTTCTGGAGAGGGTGCTGCTATCAGATTACCTATATGGTACTGTATAAAAATAACAAAGGGATAGAAACACCATTAGTATGCAAAAAAATAATATTTTAATGGCCCAACGTTTCGACTACCGCTAATTTAAAAGGCTCCAGAGGGCAGCCGACACGTTGGGCCAATAAAATACCTTTTTTTTTTGCATATTTATAGTGTATATATCTCATTGGTTGTAATGGTACTCCGCTGAGATTAGAATACGGCCCGGGTGCATTAACTATAAAATGATTAGGGATAAAGGAGGATAGTAACAGGTTCTCCAGGACTTGTTGAAAAACTGAAAAATATTTGTGGCTCGTGTAATATATATATTTGCAACAGGCCTGGTATGTAGAGAGGGTGTAGTTAGCTGGACCGATACACAGGTCTCACAGTACGCCCCCTCCTAGGGGCGACTCCCGCCACCCTAGGAGCTGGCTTGACCAAGGATCTTGGCGGCTTGGAGTTATTGGAGAAACGCCTCGGAGTAGTAGCAGACTTGATAGCGTCTTAGGAAGACTTGGGTAACTCACATCGCTAATTCAGAGGCTAACGCTGCATTTATAGTACTGGCTACAGCGATGCTACCTGTGACGTCACACGTCGCTATAGCGAAAGTTGCACTCTGGTGATGTTGCTGGTGATGGCCCTGGCGGCAAAGGGCCATGTGATTGGCTGCTGCCAGTCATGTGGTGCGGCTGTATCTGGAAATCTCAAAAAAAATTGACTATAGCGATTTTGGTCTCTGTGACGTCACACGTCGCCATCGCGCCCACTATGGGCGGTCGCTACAAACTACATTAAGTTGCTTTGCGGCTGCATGCCGTCGCTGTAGCCAGTACTATAAACGCAGCCTAAGACTTGCTGCTCAGCTGATTGTATACACATGATGAGAGTCTAAAGACTTGGACATGCAGAGCTGCAGCAAGGTTGGGGACTCAGGCACAGGCTGTATACAGTAAGCCCATCAGAAGGCTGCAATAAAGGTGCAAATTTCTCCATAGGAATACCAGAGTATGACGTAGGAAGCACAAATGAAAGACGCAAGCAAGACGGGGTCTATGTGCGCAACAGCCCCCGCTGAGAAGGCTTCTACCGACGCGGTGTGTCCAGCATTTCACCCCAACTAACGAGCGAACCCAGCACTTTCCGCACATTGTCCGGTTGTGGAGGTCCACATGTGAGTGTGCATTTTAGAATTTATTTTTGTGCATCAATACATGTTGTACCCCTTACACTATCTCGTTCTTGTCTCTGTTTATACTATGGGGTGGAATCTGCTGGAGAACTACCAGAGGAGGGTAATACATTTATTCCAATCAAGACACCATCCCCTAGGCTGGGGCTCAAGGCTTGTATCAAAGATAAAGGCTGTGTTTTTTGGAGAGTGTAATCCACCCCCCTATCCCTGTGCCTAGACAAGATTGCACTATATTGTGTATTTTCTCTTTTATGTACCTACCGATGGCGTATGCTCCCTGAGTTTTCTATCACATCATTTACCAGAACCAAGGAGAGAGGTTCATCTAAGGTTGAGACGCTGCCATCTAGCTATTCATTCTGTCATTCATTCCCATCTGCCATTCATCCCTTCCTTTTGTTTTTTGTTGCTTTCACTCTGATCAGAATGAGACTGCTCTGTCACAGGTTGAATCTGGTCAAAGGATATGACCAGGGAGGCTGCGATGGACCCACCCTCGCCCTCCCCTTGTTAACCGATACCCACATATAACAGACAAGTAACGACAGACTCGGTTTGGAGGTATAAGAGGCAGCAGCTTTGTTTATTGTCATATTGGATGTAGCTTTAGGCTTCTTTGTTTTTTGTTGTTTACATTTAGCCACACCCACTAGCACTCCAATTGACACTTATATACATATATATTATATGGTAATTTGGGGGGGTTTCTTAGAGCTTGCTGGGTATCTGTGTGTTTATTACATTTGTCCAGCTGGTCTCAGCTGTTTTGAAGGTCAGTGGCTCCTCCCTCCCAGGGTTTAAACTCACCCCTCCCCACTTTCCAAGTAAGCAGTTCTTTCATGCAGCTGGTTATGACAGATCCAATGCGATTATTCTTCCTCTAACTATAGAGATAAATAAGAATTTGAATCAGTTAGTGTTAGGACCTGCAATATTTGGCCATGCATTGAGGTGGCTTGCAGGCTTAAAATGCTTTGGCCAAAGGGTTTGACTAAATTACCCTTTTTTCGAGAGATATATAGGTATTTCACAGTATATTTTTATCATATTGGATGTAGCTTTGGGCTTCTTTGTTTTTTTATTGTATACATTTAGCCATGCCCTGTAGCACTCCAATTGACATATATACATATATATATATATATATATTATGTGGTAATTTTTGGGGTTTCTTAGAGCTTGTTGGTTATCTCTGTGTTTTTTTTAATATAAAAACGCACTGAATTACCAGTAGAGGGAAGTATCCAGGAACCGTTACAGTTAGTAGAATTAATCCTACTGTACTTTTCCTTCTCGGTAAAGCCCTTTACATATTCTATTCTCTATTACAGAAAGAACCATTGAGCATTACATTGCAGTTTTGATTTGAGTTTTTGTTTCAGTATCCAGCAAATTGACATCTCTCAGTGTCCTCAGTTTATATTAATTACATTCCTTACAAGCAAAATACTGCTATTTCACAGATAAACATATCTTAAGCTACAAAATAACATTAGTGGATTGTGATCCCTCTGGAAGTGAGGGGTTAACGCTATATTGTATCAAATTGATCTGTTCCACTCAGTATACTGTATGTGATACAGGAACTTTGTGAGACCAACTGGATCAAAATCATTAGATGTATTGAGTTGTTGGGCGGAGTAGTGAAGCAGTCAATCAACTCTTAACAAAGACACAGGAGAGTGTTTTCAATGTGGTGGCTTGTTCCCATAGTGACCGCAGTGGGAAGTAAAACAATTGTCCCAAACACAAATACACAAAATGCAGGAGGTGCAGCATGGATGAGAAATTAGGAGTCCATACCAGAAATGTAAGGGAGCATGGAGCACACTGTCACTCGTTCCTTCTGATCCAGGTACTGACACACAAGCTTGTTTTACTAAGTTTGACAATATAGGTTGAAAAGAAGATCAGGTCTGTACGTAATGCGTTTACTGTACTTCCCTAGAAAATTCCACTGTGGGTGTCATAGACAAGACGGTGGTTCCAAATCTATAGATTTTATCGCTGTGTGTTTTCTACAAGTGTTTTGAATTGGCTGTAAGAGCAGAAAGAGTTATTACTACATACTGACAGAGATCCAAGGGCACCCCACCAATGTACAGCACAATCTGAATTTTGGGTTTCAGGGCATTGTTACATGTAAACCTGGTATGTCAGATAATAGGAAAGGAAATTTCTGCCCCGGAAAGCTTACAATCTAAGTGGTATGTTGGGAAATTTACAGAGACAGCACGTGAGGTAATAAGTGTAGTAGATGACAGTCATTGGTAGGAGTAACTGTGGGTGTGTGACAGTAACAATGAGTCTAGGCTATCAGGATGCTTCATTTAAGATGTGAGTTTTAAGGTTTGTCTTAGGCCAGTAATATAATGGGCGCGCACACGCGCCTGGGCGAACACTCGCACACGTGACGCACACTTTTTGTGTGTACGGTCAGTGCTGCTGGGAGCGACAGGCTTTGAAGGGTACTATGTGTGTGTCGCTGGGTAGCTGTCTCTCTGTGTGTGTTTGTCACTGGGAAGCAGTCACTGTGTGTTTGTCACTTGGAAGCTGTCAGTGTGTGTGTGTGTGTGTGTCACTGGGTATATATGTGTGTGTCACTTTGAAGTGGTCTGTGTGTGTGTGTCACTGGGGAAGCTGTGTGTGTGTGTGTGTGTGTGTGTGTGTGTACATGTGTGTGTGTATATATTATATAATATTTTAAACATTAAAAAAAGACATGCTGTGAGAATAAATTATTTATTAACATTGTGCAATATTTGATAAATATATATACACACACATACACACATATATACACACACACACACACACATACATTGCAGACTGAGCGGTAGCGGCACAAATACATACATACATTCGGAGTCTTCCCCCCGATCGGCCGGCTCTGCGCTCACTGCCGTGCGCGCACGGGCCTAGCATAGAATGGCTGGCTAACCACAGCCAATTATAAGTGCCGCGCGTGCACGGGCCTAGCATAGAATGGCTGGCTAACCACAGCCAATTATAAGTGCCGCGCGCACGGGCCTAGCATAGAATGGCTGGCTAACCACAGCCAATTATAAGTGCCGCGCGTGCACGGGCCTAGCATAGAATGGCTGGCTAACCACAGCCAATTATAAGTGCCGCGCGCACGGGCCTAGCATAGAATGGCTGGCTAACCACAGCCAATTATAAGTGCCGCGCGCACGGGACTAGCATAGAATGGCTGGCTAACCACAGCCAATTATAAGTGCCGCGCGCACGGGCCTAGCATAGAATGGCTGGCTAACCACAGCCAATTATAAGTGCCGCGCATGCACGGGCCTAGCATAGAATGGCTGGCTAACCACAGCCAATTATAAGTGCCGCGCGCACGGGCCTAGCATAGAATGGCTGGCTAACCACAGCCAATTATAAGTGCCGCGCGTTCACGGGCCTAGCATAGAATGGCTGGCTAACCACAGCCAATTATAAGTGCCGCGCGCACGGGCCTAGCATAGAATGGCTGGCTAACCACAGCCAATTATAAGTGCCGCGCGCACGGGCCTAGCATAGAATGGCTGGCTAACCACAGCCAATTATAAGTGCCGCGCGCCCACTATATTACAGGCCTTAAAGGGGGGGAGAGAAGGTGCTTGGCATATACTGATTGTGAGGGAGTTTCACTGGTGAGGGGCAGTGAGGGAAAGGAGTGTAAGGCGAGAGCAGTAGAGGAGAAAGAGGTGGAGGGGAGACAGTTAGGCCGCGTTTATAGTGTGCACGACGGATGTCGCCACCCGCGAAAGTTATAATTTAACTTTCAGCGACGTCGCTGGCGACCTGGCCATTGATTGGTTCAGCCTGTCACATGTGGCGACAGCCTCTGAAAAATCTAATTTTATCGGCTTACAAATTTTTGGTCACTGCCGTCGCATCGCGCTTACTATAAGCGCTTGCGACGGCGGCAATGCTTTTGTTTTCAGGCGACGTTGCGTACCCGGCACTATAAGCGCAGCCTTATAGGTAGCGTACAGGACACCAGCAAGGGCATAGCGAGAAATCAAAGCTGATATATAGGTAGGAACAGATGAGGGGAGAGCCCTAAAGGTAAGGATGAGAACTTGGTAGGTGATCTGAAATTTAACGGGAAGCCAGGAGAGTGATTTAAGGAGTACTTGAGCATACTGTTTTGGAAGAAAGTGAAAATTATTCTTGCAGCAGAAAGGATAAAGCAAGAAAGGTTTAACTTAAAAACAGTGCATCTTGGCATGTTATCTGTGACTGAAACCTATCCCTCCCCCGTGCTGTATGCGATTTATGACTTGAGGTGTTAAATGGTCCCTGAATGTTAGTGATGTAAAGGGACACTTAGCGGTGGCCTAAACCGAGACCGCAGCTTCATGAGTCACTACCGACACAAGAGAACTCTCTTCCCATGAGGGCTAAAGGCCGTGTCTACACATACTGCGCTATATGAATGCACACACAGCTGTCTTTTACACATACAAATACACAATGTAATTCCATCCCTTTATACCAATAGGGTCCACACAGTATCCAAACACTAACAGTATTGCAACACCTTCTTACAGTTCTACACCCACCCACACCATTGGTAAACACTCCAACTCCACACACACCTTTTGTAAAGCATTGTATACACTGTGGGCGCTTTATAAATTTATATTTACATACATGCATACACACACACATACCATTTAACACCTCAAGTCATAAATCGCATACAGCACAGGGGGAGGGATAGGTTTCAGTCACAGATAACATTCCAAGATGCACTATTTTTAAGTTAAACCTTTCTTGCTTTATCCATTGTAACACCGCCAGACGTTTTCATTTTATATATATACATACACACATTCTTAAATGTAATAAATAGTTCAAACAAATAGTATTTTAAAGTGATAGTTCCAAACAAAAAAAATCCACAGCTTATCATTGTAAAATTGAAAATTGGCTTCCTTAAATAGATTGAATCTCCTTTAAAATATTTAGCTTATTGTGTCTTGTAGCAAATAGATAAAGACTGATTAAATCTACTGTGCAGCTTCACAGCATATAAATGGGGACCATAGTGAGAACAAAAAACCATCACAGCTCAGGCTCGAATAAAAAATTCCCTATGAAGAATTGACAAAATAAGTCACAGATGTGTCCCATGTCACTGACTCATATTTTAAACAGTTTCACACTGCAGAAAACTGAAGACCTAAACAACAAGGAAAGTAAGTAACTATATAAAGAACTCTACAAAGCAAACAACCTACCAGTTCCAGATAATCAAAAAAATATGTGTTTCTGCTGTTCCCTTGTGTATAGAACAAACAATCTTCACATTAACGACTCCGTTGTAACGTTGTTACAGTGGCTTACAAAGGTAGCCATAGTGTGCAGAACAGACATCAGATAAGACCATGGCGATGCAGAAACACCTGAGTGTCCAGGGGTGTCACCAGCGTTCCATAACAGCACTTGGCTTCCACTCAGCAAGACGGGAGTTTCTCACAGGCTTTGAAGGTATGACATACCAGGCTCGGTAATACTGTGACACTTTGTGAAACAGTAATGAATAATATTCATGGAAATCCCATCATGCCCTACAGCCTAAAGTATGGCTATGCTGTGCAGGCAGCATGACCCTAAAATGTGTGTAAGTCAGTAATAACATATCCTGACAAACAGGGCACTACTGCAGTGATCTAAAATGAACCAAAGGAAAATGATCAGTATTTTTTGGGGGGTGGGTGTTTATAGATTGTTATTTAGAAGATAGGAGGATTTGGTCACTTATCCGATAATACAGCTCTATTACTAACCTTATACTACTGTATACCTGTTCCTTCTCTTTTTTTTCTTCATCCTCCTCTCGGATCCCTCACCTCTCTATTATGTCTCTATTTTCATGTCAATGTTGAAAATATTATTTCATGGAACAAGTCTTTTAAATCAATTGTTTATCACTGCTAAATCCTTGTTTATTTATCATTTATTTAATTTGCACATTTTACAAATGCATATAATTTGAGAATCTTCCTGTAATATTACAAATCACACTTCCACAAAGTTCCAAAAAATAAAGAGGAAAGCAGAGTTCGGGTTGAAATCTGCATTCAAGACAACACAAGCAGTGGTACTGTGCTTGAATATAGCCGAGTACAATCCCCTTAAACAATGGAGCAAACATGTTTTGGTCCAGTACTATTAAAGGCAGATGCTAGTTGCTCATACTGTGATCTTGGTCCCTGTAGATGGAGTGATAAAATGGTGGGATCTGGACAATGGGCGGCTGTCTCAATCAGCTGCTGAACACGCTGGGATGGTCACTCACTTGTTGTACTGGGCAGAGACTAAGCTAGTTTTGTCCTCTTCAAATGACGGCATGCTGATCGCGTGGACCGCAGGAGCTGTTGTGTTTGACCGCATCAAAGTAAGAATAGCCTTCATATTCAAAAAGATTCTGGCATATAACCTAAGCAAAAGGGATATTAGGAGGTGCATCTTTAGGGGGTGCACCCATTCACAGATTTTGGGAGTGTTGTATTATTTTCTGTGAATATATATATACACAGACACACGTGTATATAGAGAGGGGGATGTGACATCTTGTCGCAGCCATCACGCCTCTATGAGCTATAAAGTTTCTTCCAGCACAGGAAGGTGTCTTACGTAGTAGCCTGCTTAGTAAATATGGGCCTTGATATAAAGGTGCAGTAGGATTAAATAAGCTAGGAGTTATAGTACTTGACCCCGTAGGATTTTTCAGCCCTCTCATCTTTCCCATTTTTTTCTGTATTAATTAAATTATTTGGTTTGCACCTAGTCTGATAAGGAATATTGAAAAAAATTATTACGTTTGATGTAGACGCTACAGCTATAATGAATCCCTTAGATCCTAGGTGGGCAACCCTGTCGCCAAATGCCACAAATGGCGAATAGGCCATGAAAGTGTGGCGAATTTGAGTTTGCCAGCTCCCACAGTAAAATAAACTTTTTCCTGACCGCGTGTGCTGGTTTCCGCTTTCTGAATGAGTCAACGAAGTGAACCAGCAGCAGGTGATAGTGCTGAGGTGAGGGAACCAGCAGCAGGTGATAGTGCTGAGGTGAGGGAACCAGCAGCAGGTGATAGTGCTGAGGTGAGTGAAGCAGACGAACAGTGTGTGTTGTTTTAAATGTTCGATTGAGCAACCTAATTTCTCAATTTTTACATGATGTGGCGATTTTCACTTCTCATTCGCCCCACCTGTGGCTACATTGACAAATAAGTTGCCCATCTCTGCCTTAGATGATGCATGGTGGTAATGCAGTTGTTGCTTGATACCAACTCCTAGAGGGAGAGAGGATAGAACAGAACCAATCCTGGCTCAAGTACAACTCTAAACTGAGCTGCAGCCCCTTTTTTTTAGCAGGGGAGGGTCCCAGGCCATACCCCCAGTAATGGGCAGTACCTAGGCCTTGGGCACACTCCTCCTGTAACTACTAGGGAGTTGTTTACTTCAGAAGGGGCAGGAATTAACCCTATCACTGCCTGCGCTGGTACCAGGATTTTTGTGTTGGGCAGAGGAGTTTAGTAACCAAGGGTTACATGGCTACAACTCTATACAAATTTGTTACACTTTTCCTCAATTGTCCTTAGAGGCCTATAACTTAAACTACATTGCCAGGTCTGCAATGTTGATTTTGTGAGTTGCCCCCTTTACTTCCCAGTAGTCAATGATAGAAGTAGTGGTATTTCTATTGGGAGGGCATTGGGAGCATTATAAATAGAGAGCATTGATCATCGGAGATCTATTAACAAATGTTGTATCTCAATTCTTTATGTCGGAGAAGACAGTTGGAAGTGCATTGTAATCACACTAATTACTAATAATTACTAAGCACTAATTACAGTATGTAACATTAATTAATTATAAGAAAGCCGTTTCTCATACATTCAACATATAGACATCACCAACAATGGAGATTGTGACAGCAAATAGAATGAATCGCTTTACAAGAGGAATAGCCCACGGATGGAAAGAAAGTCAATCACATCTGGAGCCTGAAGCTTCAAATATTGCCACTGTTGGAAACAATTTGATCTGACCCAATATTGGCAATCCTTATGTTTTTAGAAGTAGTGACCCGAAGCATAAAATTCTACCTTTTCCCGTTCATTTAAATGTACATACAACCAATTATACATTTTCTTCCCTTCTGTCCTTTAGTTGGGAAGCCCCATCTTCAGCATTGCAATCAACATCCGGCGGCAGCTGCTGGTGTGTGGGTTCAAGAAACACCTTTCTGTCTACCCGTTGGATGAGCGGAAAACGTCAGGGCACGTTATTAACCTGAAGAAGCGCTTCTCAGATCACAGGCACACGGACATTGTGTCATGTGTCGTGACCCTAGACAATCGGATATACACAGCTGGGTGTGTAAATGATAACAGAATTTAAAAAACAAACATGGATGAACAGCAACAGTTATGAGGAAAGACCTGCATTATACAATGCAAAGGCTTGTTTCAAATATAACTACAACAATCAGGTGTCCAATGAAGAGATGGTGGTGCAAACACTAAAGGGGAAGTGATCACTCTCATAAACAGCGTTTAAACAAGGAAGTATTCCAAATGACAAAAGCCCAGAACATACACAAAATAAGTGCACAACATGTATTGGTTTCTAAACACACAGATAACCAACAAGCTCTGAGAAACCTCAAACATTACCACATAATATATATGTATATATAACCCATCTATCCCCACCCGGTCGCAGATCGGGCCCCCTAAGGTGTTCTGGGGTCTGGCTATATGTCTCTGTGTGGTGCATACCTGCTGGCAACAGGAGGGCCTGAGTCTCCCGCGATGACATGGGGGACAACAGGAACAGGTTACTGGGGTGAATGCCTTCGTTCTCCTTCAATGGTGCAGTGCCTCCATCTGTAGTAAGCCCCAGGGATGCGGGGTGGAATCCCTACCACAGAAATCCCCCTCCCAGGGATGAGAGATTCCAGTCTCACACAAGGTTATTTTTAAAACCAGCAGACTCTTTATTCTCTTGGGCAGCAGCAGCAGCCGACAGGTACAGTTGATGCATAGTCCACTAACTGTTCTCCCTTGTGATGGTCCCTGCCGCCACTCTGGACCAAAGGGCATCCAGAGTGGGGCTAGCTCTTCCCTCACCCCCTAAGCAGGGTGAGAGGTATTTGGTCCACCTCCTATATCCTATCAGCTCTACTCATGAGCTGCTCCTCTCCTCCCTAACACTAACACACTTCCTTCACTCTAACACACTTCTCACAACTAAATAGGAAATGCACTGCTCTTTATGATATCAGCAGGCACCGCCCCTGTGTCTCTTGCTTGCACACAGGGTCAGGTGACCTACCTCCACCATTCAGGGCAAGTGCTTGAAGTGGGGGAAACCCATGATAATTCCTGGCAACCTGCCCTTAGCAGGGATTATACCAGGAGGAGGATAGAACTATAGCCCCATTTCTTACCAGGGCTACATATATACATCCACTCTCTGTCTCCCCCACCCACCCAGTAAAAGTCACCCACCCACCCAGTCAGTCAGTAAAAGTCAGTCAGTAACCCACCCACCCAGTCAGTCAGTAAAGTCAGTCATTAACCCACCCACCCAGTCAGTCAGTAAAGTCAGTCAATAAACCCACCCACCCAGTCAGTCAGTAAAGTCAGTCAGTAACCCACCCACCCAGTCAGTCAGTAAAGTCAGTCAGTAACCCAAGCTGATGTGGAGATTTAATTCCCATTGAGCAAAGCTATCTTCTCCATCTTCACCATAAAGAAGCAGCTTTACAGTAACACGTATACGACAGCACTCTCCTTACTTGCTCAATGTGTACGACACACACTCCCCGTGCAGTCTCTACTTACCTGGGCGTCCTGCAATCAGCACGACAGGCATGGTGTCCAAATATGCACAAACCGCATGTTAGATCATATGCAGAGTAGAAAAACAAGCACTACGTTTTGGGGGCACACGATCTCCCAGTGCCGTGTGTACAGGGCGATGCATCAGACGAAAGGAGGTTGTATCCCCCCTAAACGTAGTGCTTGTTTCTCTACTCTGCATATGATATATTAAACAGTACGGTTTGGGCATATTTGAGCACCATGCCTGTTGTGCTGCTTCTTTTACATTTCTGTTTCAGAAGCAGCTTCACAACATACTGAATACTTACTGTGCAGCAACAATCGCCTACTGCTACTTAGTCAATGGCACCTGTAACAGGGTCTTATCCCTGTTTAAGAAACACTGACTCCAAATCCAGCAGGAAGCTGGTTAATTTCAGCCAGGCAATTAACCAGACTCCAGCTGGCTAATTAAGACTTTGAGGAAAAGCCTCATGTGAGATAACAGAAGGGAGATTTTCCTTAGCACACCACAGTGATGACATGAGGAGAGAGTCTTGAAGTACACAGGAGGACTGTGTGCTGACAACAAGGCACACAGGGGTTCTGACAGAGGATAGTGGAAAGAAGAGAAACCTCGCTCTAACCCCTAGGCTGGGGGCAGGTGCTGTGTGCTGCCAGGGAATGTATAATAGCACAAGGTAGATTGGATTGTGACAAGGGCACAATCCACTCAAAGTATCCCTTTAATGGCGCACTACAGTACAGAATGTTTATGTATACTTATTCTGTGTGATCAGTGCGAACCTGAGCTTAAGTGTACAGTTAAAAAGCAACTTTATAAACATATATAACTAAACATAAAATGGGTTTAAAAGTAGAACTGTGACCCCTGTTGTAGTGTGAATCTAGTGATTGGTTTGCGAGAGTAGTCCGTAATATGTAATATTGCTCGTATGCTAGAACAGTGTAAGTGTGTATATGTAAAATATACAGTGATAGTCCCCTGTGGTGGGGGTATGTGGTAGTAACACTGTTCCTATTCTATACAGAGCTCCTGGACTGGAACAAATGAGAATGCAGCAAAATGCCTAGCATAAATCCACCCCGGAAGAAGTCGTTGCTAACGACGAAACGTACGTCGGGTCCGCTTCTGACACCATATGTAAGAGAAGTGTGCAGAGGTACATTTAATGGAGACTGATTAGGTTAAAATTAAATCCTAGCATTTTTGAGCCTGTTCCTTTACCAAGGCAAACTTATAAAAAGAAACAAAATAAAGGCCTACTCCATTTGTTGGACTGTTATAAATATACATGTTTCGGGGTGGTAACCAGCTTAGCTACCCACCCAGTTAGAAAGGGCTGGAGTAAAGGTATAGTTATTCTCCAAAGTGGAGTAGGCCTTTATTTTGTTTCTTTTTGTATGTTTTGCCTTGTTAAAGGAACAGGCGCAATAAAGCCAGGATATAATTTTATCCTAATCGGTCTCCATTAAATGTACCTCTGCACACATCTTTTACAGTACCCAATTACCTTTATGATCATTTTAACTTAGTTTTTGCTAACATATTTCAATTGGTGGGAATGCAGTGAAATTGCAATGATATTTAGAGTTACTTCCGGTTTAATGTGGTTATTTCCACTTCGGAGACATGTCAGTGAAAGGTGTCATCCTTTGTACAATTTTCTCTCTCACACACATTGGCGTGATTCAAAATGCTAAGAAGCAGCTTCCCTGAGCTGGAGAACATTTTAGTCTCATTCACTTGAATGTAACGGAGACTGATACTGGGAAGCCACTTCCCAGCGTGTTGAATAGTGGTCGACGAGTGACATTTTTTAGCAAGGTGAAATTAAATATCTTTGAGTATGCAAATGTGCTAAAAACTTATATTGTGTACAGATGCAGCGAGACTTACTGTTATTCGGTACCGGGGCGACTACCCCATAGGTTTAACGCTGCAGAGGGTCTGATCTGGAAACATGGTCACGTCCCCCTACAGGGCAACCACAACAGCGCTATCTCTAGAGCAGCGGCTTTACGCTTTGTTGGCCGCAGCTCCAGACACAGTAAGTCAGGCTACATCTGTACATCTGAAATGGGAAAAAAACAGTATCCTCAGTTTCTGGTATCTAAACCAAAAAGTTTAATGCAGCTGAATTAAACAAATTAAATATTATTTTATGACATTTTCGCCAATTTACCAGAATGTTGCCAAGTTTCATCTAGAGCTGTGTCACGCGGCCACATGTATTTAGAGTTTCATCTAGAGTTGTGTCACGCGGCCACATGTATTTAGAGTTTCATCTAGAGGCTAGAGCTGTGTCACGCTGCCACATGTATTTAGAGTTTCATCTAGAGCTGTGTCACGCGGCCACATGTATTTAGAGTTTCATCTAGAGCTGTGTCACGCTGCCACATGTATTTAGAGTTTCATCTAGAGCTGTGTCACGCGGCCACATGTATTTAGAGTTTCATCTAGAGCTGTGTCACGCTGCCACATGTATTTAGAGTTTCATCTAGAGCTGTGTCACGCGGCCACATGTATTTAGAGTTTCATCTAGAGCTGTGTCACGCTGCCACATGTATTTAGAGTTTCATCAAGAGCTGTGTCACGCTGCCACATATATTTAGAGTTTCATCTAGAGCTGTGTCACGCTGCCACATGTATTTAGAGTTTCATCTAGAGCTGTGTCACGCTGCCACATGTATTTAGAGTTTCATCTAGAGCTGTGTCATGCGGCCACATGTATTTAGAGTTTCATCTAGAGCTGTGTCACGCGGCCACATGTATTTAGAGTTTCATCTAGAGCTGTGTCACGCAGCCACATGTATTTAGAGTTTCATCTAGAGCTGTGTCACGCTGCCACATGTATTTAGAGTTTCATCTAGAGCTGTGTCACGCTGCCAGATGTATTTAGAGTTTCATCTAGAGGCTAGAGCTGTGTCACGCTGCCACATGTATTTAGAGTTTCATCTAGAGCTGTGTCACGCGGCCACATGTATTTAGAGTTTCATCTAGAGCTGTGTCACGCTGCCACATGTATTTAGAGTTTCATCTAGAGCTGTGTCACGCGGCCACATGTATTTAGAGTTTCATCTAGAGCTGTGTCACGCGGCCACATGTATTTAGAGTTTCATCTAGAGCTGTGTCACGCTGCCACATGTATTTAGAGTTTCATCTAGAGCTGTGTCACGCGGCCACATGTATTTAGAGTTTCATCTAGAGCTGTGTCACGCGGCCACATGTATTTAGAGTTTCATCTAGAGCTGTGTCACGCGGCCACATGTATTTAGAGTTTCATCTAGAGCTGTGTCACGCGGCCACATGTATTTAGAGTTTCATCAAGAGCTGTGTCACGCGGCCACATGTATTTAGAGTTTCATCTAGAGCTGTGTCACGCTGCCACATGTATTTAGAGTTTCATCTAGAGCTGTGTCACGCTGCCACATGTATTTAGAGTTTCATCTAGAGCTGTGTCACGCGGCCACATGTATTTAGAGTTTCATCTAGAGCTGTGTCACGCTGCCACATGTATTTAGAGTTTCATCTAGAGCTGTGTCACGCGGCCACATGTATTTAGAGTTTCATCTAGAGCTGTGTCACGCTGCCACATGTATTTAGAGTTTCATCAAGAGCTGTGTCACGCTGCCACATATATTTAGAGTTTCATCTAGAGCTGTGTCACGCTGCCACATGTATTTAGAGTTTCATCTAGAGCTGTGTCACGCTGCCACATGTATTTAGAGTTTCATCTAGAGCTGTGTCATGCGGCCACATGTATTTAGAGTTTCATCTAGAGCTGTGTCACGCGGCCACATGTATTTAGAGTTTCATCTAGAGCTGTGTCACGCAGCCACATGTATTTAGAGTTTCATCTAGAGCTGTGTCACGCTGCCACATGTATTTAGAGTTTCATCTAGAGCTGTGTCACGCTGCCAGATGTATTTAGAGTTTCATCTAGAGGCTAGAGCTGTGTCACGCTGCCACATGTATTTAGAGTTTCATCTAGAGCTGTGTCACGCGGCCACATGTATTTAGAGTTTCATCTAGAGCTGTGTCACGCTGCCACATGTATTTAGAGTTTCATCTAGAGCTGTGTCACGCGGCCACATGTATTTAGAGTTTCATCTAGAGCTGTGTCACGCGGCCACATGTATTTAGAGTTTCATCTAGAGCTGTGTCACGCTGCCACATGTATTTAGAGTTTCATCTAGAGCTGTGTCACGCGGCCACATGTATTTAGAGTTTCATCTAGAGCTGTGTCACGCGGCCACATGTATTTAGAGTTTCATCTAGAGCTGTGTCACGCGGCCACATGTATTTAGAGTTTCATCTAGAGCTGTGTCACGCGGCCACATGTATTTAGAGTTTCATCAAGAGCTGTGTCACGCGGCCACATGTATTTAGAGTTTCATCTAGAGCTGTATCACGCTGCCACGTGTATTTAGAGTTTCATCTAGAGCTGTGTCACGCGGCCACATGTATTTAGAGTTTCATCTAGAGCTGTGTCACGCGGCCACATGTATTTAGAGTTTCATCTAGAGGCTAGAGCTGTGTCACGCTGCCACATGTATTTAGAGTTTCATCTAGAGCTGTGTCACGCGGCCACATGTATTTAGAGTTTAATCTAGAGCTGTGTCACGCTGCCACATGTATTTAGAGTTTCATCTAGAGCTGTGTCACGCGGCCACATGTATTTAGAGTTTCATCTAGAGCTGTGTCACGCGGCCACATGTATTTAGAGTTTCATCTAGAGCTGTGTCACGCTGCCACATGTATTTAGAGTTTCATCTAGAGCTGTGTCACGCGGCCACATGTATTTAGAGTTTCATCTAGAGCTGTGTCACGCGGCCACATGTATTTAGAGTTTCATCTAGAGCTATGTCACGCGGCCACATGTATTTAGAGTTTCATCTAGAGCTGTGTCACGCTGCCACATGTATTTAGAGTTTCATCTAGAGCTGTGTCACGCGGCCACATGTATTTAGAGTTTCATCTAGAGCTGTGTCACGCGGCCACATGTATTTAGAGTTTCATCTAGAGCTGTGTCACGCTGCCACATGTATTTAGAGTTTCATCTAGAGCTGTGTCACGCGGCCACATGTATTTAGAGTTTCATCTAGAGCTGTGTCACGCGGCCACATGTATTTAGAGTTTCATCTAGAGCTGTGTCACGCGGCCACATGTATTTAGAGTTTCATCTAGAGCTGTGTCACGCGGCCACGTGTATTTAGAGTTTCATCTAGAGCTGTGTCACGCGGCCACATGTATTTAGAGTTTCATCTAGAGCTGTGTCACGCGGCCACATGTATTTAGAGTTTCATCTAGAGCTGTGTCACGCGGCCACATGTATTTAGAGTTTCATCTAGAGCTGTGTCACGCGGCCACATGTATTTAGAGTTTCATCTAGAGCTGTGTCACGCGGCCACATGTATTTAGAGTTTCATCTAGAGTTGTGTCACGCTGCCACATGTATTTAGAGTTTCATCTAGAGCTGTGTCACGCTGCCACATGTATTTAGAGTTTCATCTAGAGCTGTGTCACGCGGCCACATGTATTTAGAGTTTCATCTAGAGCTGTGTCACGCGGCCACATGTATTTAGAGTTTCATCTAGAGCTGTGTCACACTGCCACATGTATTTAGAGTTTCATCTAGAGGCTAGAGCTGTGTCACGCGGCCACATGTATTTAGATGCACAACAGAAAAATAAATAGTAATGAACGGGCACTCTAGATGTTGAACAATATACTTGCCCAGAGACACTGTAAGAAGTAGTAACGGTACAAAAAGGTATAAACAGGCATTCACATGGTTGTAGTAACAAGAAACATGGTTTAATATGAAAACGTCAGTCCACAGTTTTAATAATCTTTCTCAAGTAAATAACCTAGATATACATATTCTACAGTAAAAACGTGATAAATTGACCACATAGGCCTAATTGCCAAATCATTATTTCTATGAGTGCGAATAGCTGCCACTTGACCAATATCACTTAACCCCTAAGAATTTAGGAGCAGCTTCTCCTTCACAGTCATGTTAAAAGGCCACACTCACAAAAACATGTTTCTGCAGTTCAAGCAATATCTTACGTGTGTGTTTTTTTTTACTGAATCGGTTCTGTACTGTGAGGAAATACTTGTAGCATAAAAAAAAGCATTTTTGTTTCTATAGCAACCATTTACAAAGTCACACCCCCTTCCTCTTCTGAGACAGGCTCAGGCTCTTGAGCTTTGCCCTCTCTCTAGCTGTGCACCAATTGTATCTAGTAACTGCCTGGTCACATGATCTTCCGCACAGAACTTTGCATTCTGGGTAATGTAGTCCACCAAGAACTGAATTAAATAACCCTGAGCAAAGCGATCGGTTATAGGAGAACGGATTGATCTACAACTTAGCTAATCACTTGTCAGTGCACATTTTATTGATGCACATATTGAATGGAATTGTTTTTTTTGCTTTTTTTTTTTTAAACGGCAGCTTGAACTGCAGCTTTAAATATGAGTAGAGGGTAGAGTTTGCCTGTCTGCTTCTCATGTCTTACTTTTTCCCTTGTTCAGGTATGACAAGAAGTTTATAATATTTGATACCTATCAGACTGCAGAAAAAACCTGCCTTACAGCTGTACGTTGCAACTCGCGTGCACATGAGGCTGGCATCATACATCTTCTGCTTGTCCGGGAGAGCGAGAGCACAAGGTATAAAGACTGTGTCTGCTTTTGGTTATTTTTTTATAGCTTCTTCTTCACACCAGTTATCAGTCACAGGAACTGGACAAATGTTTCAGTACAAATGGAGTCTTCCTTAGGGTGCCCTGGGTACATAGCCTTTGTAGACTGGAATGCAGCACCTACAATAAAGTACTGTATCTTTGTGAGACGAGTCAACAATAAAACAGTCTATAGTCACTAGCACCTGCAGAGCTGCATACACTGCATCTATTCTACCATCAGGAGAACCTTCACATTATGTTGCATCATTATCATTTTTTGGGTTGATTGAGTCCCATGTATGAATGGCTGTTTTTTAGACTGTAGCATGCTTATATTTCAGAAACTCACTGGCAGCCAGGGGGACTTTTAACATGCAAAGGGACTAAGTAAGGAGTTGTTTATCTGTCTGTGTTAGGTTTCTTACAGGATCCTTTGATCAAACCATTGGTGTGTGGTCTCAGGATGGACAGCTGATCCAAAGGCTCCGCCACTTCACAGGTGTTATCACTGGGTTATGCTACGTGGCACCAGTCAAAACTGTCTGGATCACTAGTGGTTCCAGTCATCCTCTTCTTTTGGACCCACGATCTGGAGAGACTGTAAGTGACACCTTCTCTTTCTTATACCACATCCCACTACCAAACCAATAGGAGGTGTCCAAATCAGTGTCTGTAAACATATCTGTTTATTCTGATGCTTATTCTATTTATTGCAATGTGTGTCTCTATTGCAACTCAGAAAATTAAATGTTCAAACAAATTCCTTTCCCGGATGTACTGTTTTAAAGCAGCAATCCCCGTTTTTTGTTCATTTTTTTTTAATGTTACTTCCAGTTAATTCATGGTTCTTTTCTATTTATTGGCTGTCAGAGTCCTGCCTGCCTGGCGGCAATTTTGTCTCTACAAATATTATCGGAACTGTAGTGTCCCTCGAAGTCGAGGGGGGGTCACAATCAAACACAAAACATAAATTAAAGTAATAAACACATTGTACAGGTACAGTACATACCTATCCGGAAGACATTCTATTTTAGTGCCAGAGACACTTGGAGATAAAAGGTGGAATGATTAAACAGAAGCTGTCCCGTTGATTTTTGAGCTGTTCCTACGTGCTGTCTAACATGATATCTTCATTTGATTTTTTCTTCCTAGATTTCTGACTTTGTGGATACTTTTAAAAGCCAAGAGGATGGTCCTCAGCTACAGCAACTAGTGTGCCTTCCTGAGTCAAGCCACGTGATTGGTAGGTCATAAACACAATCCCACCACAACAGTGTTGACCCTAACACACCCAGGACATACAGTTAGGTCCAGAAATAATTGGACACTATCACAATTTTTATAATTTTGGCTCTGTACGCCACCACAATGGATTTGAAATGAAATAACCGAGATGCAATAGAAGTGCAGACTTTCAGCTTTAATTCAAGGGGTTGAACAAAAAAATCGTATGAAACGTTTAGGAATTGTAACCATTTTCATACACAGTCCCCTTATTTCAGGGGCTCAAATGTAATTGGACAAATTAACACAATCATAAATAAAATGTTAATTTTTAATACTTTGTCGAGAATCCTTTGCAGGCAATGACTGCTTGAAGTCTGGAACGTATGGACATCACCAAACGCTGGGTTTCCTCCTTTGTGATGCTTTGCCAGGCCTTTACTGCAGCTGTCTTCAGTTGTTGTTTGTTCGTGGGTCTTTCTGCCTTAAGTTTTGTCTTCAGCAACTGAAATGCATGCTCGATCGGGTTGAGATCAGGTGATTGACTCGGCCATTGCAGAATATTCCACTTCTTTGCCTTAAAAAGCTCCTGGGTTGCTTTTGCAGTATGTTTTGGGTCATTGTCCAATCAACTTTGCTGAATTTGGCTGAATCTGAGCAGACAACATATCCATATATACTTCAGAATTCATGCGGCTGCTTCTGTCTTCTGTCACATCATCAATAAACACTAGAGACCCAGTTCCATTGGAAGCCATGCATGCCCCTGCCATCACACTGCCTCCACCGTGTTTTACAGATGATGTGGTATGCTTCAGATCATTAGCCGTTCCAAGCCTTCTCCATACTTTTTTCTTCCCATCATTCTGGTACAGGTTGATCTTAGTTTCATCTGTCCAGAGAATGCTGTTCCAGAACTGGGCTGGCTTTTTTAGATATTGTTTGGCAAAGTGTAATCTGGCCTTTCTAATCTTGAGGCTTATGAATGGTTTGCACCTTGTGGTGAACCCGCTGTATTTGCTCTCGTGAAGTCTTCTCTTTATGGTAGACTTGGATAATGATATGCCTACCTCCTGGAGAGTGTTCTTCACTTGGCTGGATGTTGTGAAGGGGTTTTTCTTTACCATGGAAAGGATCCTACGATCATCCCCCACTGTTGTCTTCCGTGGACGTCCAGGCCTTTTTGTGTGGCAGAGCTCACCAGTGCATTCTTTTTTTCTCAGAATGTACCAAACTGTTGATTTGGCCACTCCTAATGTTCCTGCTATCTCTCTGATGGATTTTCTTTTTTTTTTTTTGCAGGCTAAGGATGCCCTGTTTCACTTGCATTGAGAGCTCCTTTGACCGCATGTTGTGGGTTCACAGCAACAGCTTCCAAATGCAAATGCCACACCTGGAATCAACTCCAGACCTTTTACCTACTTAATTGATGATGAAATAACGAAGGAATAGCCCTCACCTGTCCATTCACGTTCACAATTGTTCACGTTTGGACTCTAAGGTTGTATTTAAACCTCTTTGGAGCTAACTCAGGGACATATATACGTTTATATTTGCTCGTTGATGAGCGCCTGTAGCTGAATTGTATGTATTGTGACTATTTAACACATTTATCTGTTTATTCTGAGATTAATCAGCTAATACACATTTTTTTTGTTTAATGATATCTCTGCATCAGCACAAGTACCTCAATCAGTGGCTCAGTCATTTTGATTGAGCCGCCTTTGCTGAAGCAGGGATATACTTAAAACCTGACCTGTTGGTGTGACCCTTGAGGACTGGAGTTGAGCACCCCTGTTCTAGATGATACATGCTTAATATAGTGTGTGCCAAGGCAGGTTATTGGTTTGCTTCTTTCTCCCAGGATGCAGTAGGCAGAATCATGTAACAGTCTGGAAGTATAACAAAATGGGATGTGTGACTGTGCTGCACACTAAACACCCGCTGGAGTGTCTCTCATACAGTAAGTCACTGATTTGGCCAGTTCATATCGAGAGTAATAAAAAAAATGATTTGGATTTTTGAACTTGTTTAATATACTTTTTGTTACAGCTGGGACGAAGCTGATTTTACTCTTCACTGGGGACAGTAACGGGACAGTTGAAAAGTGGGAAAGAAACTATATATCTCCCTTTATTTACAGGTATTAGTATGAATGGTTAGTGATTAGTCCATGAACAGGTTCTTATGTCTATGCACTGTCCTTGGCAAAAGGTCCAGTGTCTCACAGTGCACAATTACCATTGGGTCAATTACCATTGTTTTAAGTTATACTAAGCAATAAAACACCTTATGGTGCTGTATGATGCTTTATTCTGTAGCTTAGAACCACTTATTAAATGTGGCTCTATGGGGTCTATTCTCATAGCTCTATTCTCATAGCTCTATTCTCATAGCTCTATTCTCATAGCTCTATTCTCATAGCTCTATTCTCATAGCTCTATTCTCATAGCACTATTCTCATAGCTCTATTCTCATAGCTCTATTCTCATAGCTCTATTCTCATAGCACTATTCTCATAGCTCTATTCTCATAGCTCTATTCTCATAGCTCTATTCTCATAGCACTATTCTCATAGCTCTATTCTCATAGCACTATTCTCATAGCACTATTCTCATAGCACTATTCACAAACCTCTTCTAAAGAGCCCTGTCCAATGGGATTGGCAGCTTTGCTATTCTGTAAAGCCTCTTCCAGGGTGGAAACAGGCACGCTGCCGCTCCAGCGCTGCGCCTTGCTCAGCCGTGCTTTTCCTGGCCGGCTAGGTGAGCGCGCGTCTGGGGGCGCAGCAACAATGTCACGGAGCTGGTTCGCCCTCATTGGGCGAACCCTCACGTGACGCGCTTGTGAGCAGCAAAATCAATTTTGCTTGCTCAGCAAGCGGCTGAGCGCCCGCTCACGCAGGCCACGTGCATTGTCGCAACATGTCCAGCGTGAGCGCGCGCACCCACTCAGCGCCACCCTGGACGAGGCCTAAACCCGTCTCACATGTCCAGTCAGTGCAGAAAAAACTTTTTTAGAAGCGGTTTCACTCCAGCTCTGCCAATCCGATCGGTTTGTCAAAAAAGCCTCAAACTCACATTCTTTGACAACATGTGTAAATCTTGTGGCTCCGCTATGATGTAAACCGCTTCTAAAAACTCGCGTTTGGTTCAAGCCACCTCAAGGGGGGTGAGATTGGTATTGCGAGTTACATCCAGAGCCTGAAATATGGGTTTGGCTGAGAGAGCAATACCCATAAGTCAGACTGCGGGTGGAGTTTTGGCTGCTAAACCATGTGGTTTGTCACTTTATATAAACACGGTTTAGAAAATGCAATTTGCAATAGAGAATAGTTTTTTTTGGTCAGACTTCATTTCTCTGCTTCTGAACATACCATGTTGGTAATGGCAACTTCGGAGCTACTTGAATAGAGTCCTGTGTAGGTTGCCTCTAAGTGGCAAAGTATTGTGTGTAAACGGGTCTCTGGTGGCTGATGGTGGCTGTTGTAGGTAGTGTTCTGTGTCACCAGGTGTCGATATTAACTAGAGTTCGGTGTATGAGGGTCCATCTGATAGGTAATGTTGTGTGTGTGTGTGTGTGTGTGTGTGTGTGTGTGTTTGTAGAAAATGGTGCTGTGTGTGTCAACATGATTGCAGTAGCCAGGAAATGTGCATTACTTCAGAAACCCCTCCTACAGGCCCTCCGAGTTTAGAACTGATCCTTTTCCAACATGGTCACCGAACAGTATATAAAGGTGCCTGTATTAGGAAGCATTCTGTTTGTAATTGTGTTTTAAGTTGGTGAGTGAGGATGTCTGTAGGGTTCTGTATATGAGGATACTCTTAATAGGCGCATTAAGCATATCTTCCTACGCTCTCTTCTTCCGAGATTTTGACTGTATTCTTTTCAGTAAAGAATCATACCACATGGCAGACACACGCCCAGAGAGGAAAGGACCGCGATGCCTGCAGCAGGTGCAAATTATCGAATGGAGCAGGAGACCCCAGTCTAGGCTTAATCGAGTAGGAACTGCAGGGGTGCTGAGAAAGGGTATCATCGCCAACAGTCAGAGGACATGCAGAGCCCCGAGAAAGTCTTGTGGGTTTATGAAGTAAGAACAAACCCAGTGTATTATGGCACATGTGTGAATGAGCAAGTTATGGCCAACATCTGTTAGGATTTCATAAAAGATTAGATGTGAAATTCTCAGCAGGAGGAAGAAATCCCGTTAACACCAGAACCAGAGAAAGTAAAACCTAGACAAAAGATACATAAGAAATTGCAAGTGGCAATATTTCCTTTCTTTGCTCCTTTTGCACAAATATCTTATATTTCTGGCCAGCATAGATCCCAACATGTAGAAGATTTTTTTTTTTTACCTTGGTCCAATAGACGATACTGCAAAAGAAAAACAACTATTTACTTTGTTCCTAATGCCACTTCGCTGCTGGGGATCTCCCCTAAGCCTGAAGCCAGACATACAGTACACACCTGATCTCACCCACGCCTCCCTGCCATCTCTTCCCCTGTAAATGGTGTTAACCTTCTCATTTAACACTGACCTACCTTAAATCTCACCCCACAAATCAAGCATCCCAATAGAGCCTGCACTCATGGCTATTGTCCCACACCCACAATCACTCCTACCACCCATTGTGGCCAAGCACTGTCATCTACAGCACTTATTCCCTCACTTGCTGTCTCTGTAAGTTTCCCATTAAACGTCTTAGATTGTTAGCTCTTCGGGGCAGGGATTTCCTTTCCTATTGTCTTATTTTGCTGCACTTATTGTATAATAATAATTCCCTGTACTGTATTCTTTGTGAAGCGCTGAGTACACTTTTGGCGCTATATAAATAAAGACATACAATACAATACCATCGCGAAAAGAGACCTTTCTTTGTATATACACAATTTAATGCACACCAATATCCAGGAATAGTTTTGAGGTTGATTTAATTGATGATTAACACACAAAAATAATAAAGTCCCTGAAGCCATCCATTTTTCCCATTTTTAACAAATAATTTGGTGAAACCCATTACAATATGTATATCAGGCAGCTCTTCCCCAACTGCTTCAATTGTCCCTCCCCAAATCTCAAGCTGACACATGAAATGATGACAAAGACAAACTGATTTAAAGTACCCTCATACACCGACTGTTTAAAATATATTACTTTCCATGAATTCAAAGACAAACAAAAGTTTGAAGTTTCATACATAGCCATCAAATGGTAAAAATGGAGACTGCAACACATACTAAGGCAGCTCTCAGACTCAGTGAGTGTATGTTCCCTGAGAGTTAGACTTTAGCCCTCTTACAGTATATGAGTGAAATGGCTTAACACTCCCAGTATATACACGACTGTGTGTCCTTGCACCAGGTGTCTCAGTAGCTGCTACTTTATGTTCTACAGGTCACTGTTCATAGAAGAAATGGATATCCTGGTCATGTCAGCGGAGAATGGGGATATTT
This sequence comes from Ascaphus truei, assembly GCF_040206685.1. Classification (NCBI taxonomy): domain Eukaryota; kingdom Metazoa; phylum Chordata; class Amphibia; order Anura; family Ascaphidae; genus Ascaphus; species Ascaphus truei. The sequence goes on from NC_134487.1 coordinate 132,478,848, forward strand.
ACCTTTGGGAGTTTGATGATTCTGTCATGTGTTCAGTTCCTGAGGAGACTCCAGCTCTGGATGAACATCAAGAGCTAATTAAGGTGTGTGTGTGTGTGTGTGTGTGTGTGTGTGTGTGTGTGTGTGTGTGTGTGTGTGTGTGTGTGTGTGTGTGTGTGTGTGTGTGTGTATGTGTGTCTAAGAAGAAACAAACAATATCAGTGCCAATAAATATACACTAAATTAATGAGTGCACTCACATGTATGAGCCTGGGTATATAAACACAAATGCAATACTGTGTCACTGCAAACGTGAAAACAGTGATATAATTAAACATATAGACCTACAATTTAAATCATATAAATCATCTGTGCAAAAACTTTGTGTATAGACCATAAATATTCCCATTAAGTAAAAAAAAATATATATATATAAACAAGGACCAACAGGATTATCACATGGAAAAGCATCTTCTAAAAGGGAGCAACTCGATTCAGAAAAATTGTTTATAAAAAGGAAAAAGAAGCACACGCTCCATAGATATTGACAAAAAAAATGAAGAAAAAAAACGTGCACTGGATAGTGATAAGGTATAAAAATTAGGTAAGTGAAGTGTTAATAAGTGAAACGATAGTGAATATATAATAGATGGAACCTTATATTAAGTGACTGTGTATAAAACAAAGTGATATAATCAGTGTAAATCACAAGTGCTGGATAGAAAACAACAAAGTTGAATTAAACCTGTGTATTTCTGACAAGAGAGGCTGCAGCTACTTACATGGGGTGGCTCAGCAACCTATAGCACTAGTACAAAGACAAACAGCGCAAAGTCTCATAGTGTAGTATATTAAAAATGTAAACAGCAGGTGAGTATTACACGTACTTCAAGATATAGATAAAAGAACATGACGTGTTAGGGACATGTTACCACAACAGCGTCACCCGTCTCGATCGTCCGATCCCATGGATTGTGCCGGATAGAGTGTCCGGCTTCCTGTATTGCAAACGCTATTGTATAGCCACCCCCCGCAACCAGCATTTCTTCACAGTGTGGGGGGACCATACAACAGCGTTTGCAATACAGGAAGCCGAGCAGACCAGAACCAAGACTCCATGCAGCGGTTGGCGTTTCACCGACACGAGTTCCTGGACACTCTATCCGGCACAATCCATAGGATCGGACGATCGAGACGGGTGACGCTGTTGTGGTGACATGTCCCTAACACGTCATGTTCTTTTATCTATATCTTGAAGTACGTGTAATACTCACCTGCTGTTTGAATATATCAATACCTTTTTAATATATGAGACTTTGCGCTGTTTTTCTTTGTTCTATAGATAAGGCGCATACGTTAATGCAGCAAATTATATATATATATATATATATATATATATATATATATATATATATATCTTATTTATTAATAAAAATACTCATATACAGAGCTAGCAACAGTCACTTAAATACCAGATACCAATTACTGTATTAGGAGATAGCTTATATCAATTTAAGTAGGAATAATTTTGATTTTGAGTCAAAGGAACAAACTGCGTCCCCTGTGGTCTCTCTCCCAAGAGGTCAGCTAGATCTTAACACCGTATGGGTCGCTGTGTGTAAGCCGCTGGGGCAGGACTCCAATGTACCAAGTGAATAAGCCATGCTTGTTTAGCATTTACTCGCAGAATCTATGCAATGTGTCTTTCCTAATTCAACCACTTTGTGTCCCAAATAAAGATTTCAACACCCGTTTTTAGCTTGTAGCGAAATGTTTGATATCGCAAGATGTAAAAGTGTTGCCGTTTCTGCAATGTCTTTATCCTAGCTTTAATGTCCCAAAATAGCAATTTCGACACGTTAACTTGTAGTGTAATATTTGATATCGCAAGGTGTCGGTAGGCTGCAAACCCGCTTCCTGAATGGCCTTACTAGCAGAGGTCAAACAGTTTTACTCACACTTTAGGGACACTCCGGGTGTGTGCCACATGCAGGATGCTTCCACAGAAGCCAACAAACAAGCCACTTTCCACACGGCTTCACTGGTGATTGGAAACGGCTGCTGGTCCTTCTATTGTGCAAACAGGAGGAGAGAGGGGATTAGGAGAGAGAGAGAGAAAGGAGGATTAGGAGAGAGAGAAAGGAAAGGGAGAAAGGAGGATTAGGAGAGAGAGAAAGGAGAGGGAGAAGGGGGGGAGAGGGAGAAGAGTGAGACGAGGGGGGGGAGAGGGAGAAATGGGGGGGAGAGTGAGAAGTGGGGGGGAGAGGGAGAAGAGGGGGGAGAGGGAGAAGAGGGGGGAGAGGGAGAAGAAAGGGGGGGGAGGGAGAAGAGGGGGGGAGAGAAGGATTAGGAGAGAGAGAGAAAGGAGAGGGAGGAGAGAGAGAGGAGGCTTAGGAGAGGGGTGAGAGGGAGAGGTGAGAGGAGAGAGAGATAGGAGAGAGAGACTACCCCCTCCCTCATCCTTTACAAAAAATTTTTTTAAAAGGCTGCAACCCAGAGAGTCAGTATTATGTGAGCTGTACAAAATAAACAAGAGTTCCAAAGAAAAGGAAGACAGAGATAGAATAGGTGAATATAGGATGATCTTAGTGTAGAGTCACCGCGTCTGTCTAATATTATTCCAGATGTGCTTGTTTGTTTCAGTTATAATGAAGGAGTTTTCTTTCTGTGTACAGAAGTATGAGTTTTTGTTGGCTCGAGGGTCGGAGAGTTTTCTAGAAACACAGAAGACAAGTGGTGTATTAAACAAGCACCTGGCAGGTGAGAAATGTAGGGATTTGCATATCTAGTGTGTCTTACCAATTTCATCTTTAAACAGAATCTGTGCTTTGTGCATAAGTACATTCACACCTGCTCGTGTGCTGCTATTAGAACACTGCTGCCAAAGGAGCAGCATCACTGGCTCTGTCTTCGCATCATGCTCTATATCAGAGGTGCGCAAACCAGGGGATGCGTCCCCCAGGGGGGCGCAAAACTTTCTGGGGGGAGGGGGGCACGGCACTTACAGTGGCCCCAAGCTCTTCCCCACAACATTTAAATCAAATGCCCGGGGAGAGCGCGAGGCTTCTGGCGACGCATCACCATGGAAACGCGGAGTCAGATGACGCCGCGGTGTCAAATGGAACGCAACATCACATGACGTCAGTGAAAAAGTAAGGGGAGGGGCACAAGCAGGGGGGGGAGAGCAGGCAGGGGGCAGACAAAAAAAGTTTGTGAACCCCTTCTCTATATAAGACTCAAAGCCAAATCTTCTGTTTTTGGTCTCTCTAAATTCCGAACGTTAAATTCCCGGTTCGCAGTAGCATGCATTTCTGTTGTGCTCTAGCGGGAGAAACACTTAACCTGAAGGACCCCTTGGCTTACCTAGTCTACCCCTTTTCCTAGCTCCTACGAATCCTCAAACCACATTTGATCCAAGGATTTTTTTTTCACATTTAGGGTACTCTCCTGTCTATCCCAAACAGTATTGAATTTCTTTACTCTGTTTGCCCCCAAACCTCTGCTGGAAGCCTATTCCATAAACCCACGACACTTTGTGAAGACGTGTTTCCTCCCATTTCTCCTGCGACTCTCCAGCTCCATGGCATGACCTTTCGTTCTAGTATTCATCCTTATCCCTGAGGAGGTCATTGAAATAGGATCTAAAAAGCAGAAAATCCGATTCTTCCGAGATTCCGCACAGTGCCACTGCTAGCACCAACTATAAACATGCATCATTATAGTACCATGTACCATTTCTATTGTTTTTGGACATGCTTTCTGTAAGATATAAATTGGTATTAAAAATCCACTGTTTTCTGTAAACCAACATTACTTTATCTTTGTATATAAATATATATGTTCTCCTTGCTGATCTCTGTCATGATTTGTTGCTGCATCTTCTCATTGTCATGGGATAGGTTTCACCTGCAAGAAGATATTGGCTGCTCATTACAAAGCTGTGACAGCTTTGGCCCTGATTGGGAAGGAGAGTGGATTCCACACGGCATACTTGGTGCGTATTCAGTTAATCGGGAGTATTCATGATGAAGGCTTGTGACTGACTGATTATGTGTAGTTGGTAAATCACATTAATCCCAGAGCCTACATTTTAGCAGTTGGCATTTTTAGGATATGCCATCTCATACCAACAGTGACTGGAACAGGGTCAAGTCAGAGTGTAGTGTATTAAGAATAGGGAGAAGAACATTTGACATCAATGTTTCTCCAAAATAGAAAACTTCTAGACAATTTCTCAATTAAGTGGCTACTATGAAGAGAGAAAAGATAAACCTGGTAGGCGGGGCACATTCTGTAGGTGCTAGAAGGTTGAGCGCTTTGTTATAGAATTAGGAACATGTTTTGAAGACCACTAAAATACTGTCGTTTTGCAGGGAGCTTGCATTGAGGGACATTTGTTTTAGCTTTTGTGAGCAGACAGTTTGTTATAATTTTCTAGTAGCTGAGTGGTGGCTGGGACCGCAGACTTTGTGTTTGGGATCTGGACACCTGCTCCCTTGCAGAGGCCTTCTCCAATCCTGACCTGGATCACTGGAGTGAGCAGAGGGAAATAGCATGTGATGGGGCCATATTGGACATGTGCTACTCTCCAAAGAGGTAAGTATTTTGTCTGCGCTCTATTTAGTCTCTCTGGTGTAAGTCAGTAACATTATGGGAGTGTTTACATCATGCACATATATGTAAATTGTGGCCTTGGTGCTTTTAAGTAGACAATGTTTCTGAAGCTCTAACTTGTGTTTTTATTTCCTTGTATTTTGTGTTCCCCGCAGAAAAGAGTTTGCCTATGCTTCCAGCGATGGAAGAGTTTACATCCGCCGCTTTGCCACTGTCAGCTCCGAGATGACACTTGTAAATATCCTGATAGGGCATGAAGCCGAAGTCACTTCAATAGTGTGGCACCATCTAATAGACAAGTGGATCAGTGGCTCAGAAGATGGGACCATTCGAATATGGGTAGCTTAAAAAGAAGATTACAAATGTATATATACAAATATATCCCATTTTCTGTCAGAAGAAACCTGTAATATATTAGGATGTGACTGTATTAACTAGGGGTGTAAATTTGCTGGATAATGGAGGAAAGTCATCACCGGGTCCTCAGTCATGCTGCTTCACAAAATGTACAATTCACTTTCTTCACCCAGATTTAGAACAAGTATACTGTAATACTGTTCAATAATTATTATGCCGTCCTTAGGGGGTCTATGTATCAATGCAGAGGTGTGTTGTTTTTTTAACATGCACAATTTCTTGGTACACGCATCAAATGTAGGCGGTGCAGATTGACAGAAGCCAAAAGTTAAGACCACCTTATAGTTGACCGATTATTGACAGAATGAAGGGAGAATAAATGATGCACAGAGACATAAAATATAACCCATCACATTATAATCTGCGTCATGTAATCCTTACCTACCTCCTCCGTTCGCCCATTACCAAGTCTTAAGCAGTTTCGCATGTGGGACCGCAATTGCACAGTAAGTGGCACTAAGGTCGGGAGCCATCAAAATGCAGTCCGCACCATTTCGCCCGAATATCTGCCATTGACTTTAATGGCAGGTATTGCCAATCGGGTTCAATAATGTGGATCATTCTTTAAGGAGTCCCGTCTTTTGTGTCAATTTTACTTATAAATGGCCTTAGTACATAGATTCCTCCGTTGGTTTTTAGCTGCAGCTTCTCAGAATCTTGTGTTTCCCACACTTTTAAAATGATTTGCAAAAATACAATTTTTTTCTGTTATGTCTTCAGAGTGAGGATGGGACCCAATGTGAGAAGATCCTGGTTACGAAAGGAGTAGTCACTTGTATTTGCATTGACCAGGTGAATGGATGCATCGCTGCAGGAGTGCATGATGCAGTCAGGTAACAATGCTCACTAAAAAGCACAAATTATGCATGCTCTAACCCACAGCTTACAAACCAATGTCTGCCATGTAGACCAGAATAATCCTAATAGAGGTATATTAGTATTTTATCTGGTAGGGTTAGGACCTGTGAGCAGGGTCTGCCTTGTCGTGGCTCACAGGCTTACAATGCTTTGGCCAAAGAGTTAAACTAAATGACCCTTTTTTAAGAGAATATACTGTATAAGTATTTTACTGTGTATTTTTGTCATATTGGATGTAGCATTGGGTTTCTCTGTCGCTTGTTGTATACATTTGCCACGCTCAATAGCTCTCCTTTGTGACACTTATATACATATATATTTTGTGGGGGCTCAGGAGTTCCCAAAAAGAGCTTACTGGGGTTCTGTGTGGTGTATGTAGACCAGAATGACAGAAAATTGATTCCACCCATATGGTGTCTGCGTGGAAGCCCCTGAACTATAATTGTACACTGCATTTGAATTTTAAGGTACTATAAAATACAAGATATCATAACAATATTGACAGTCGGATATGAGCTTCTGTTTCCCGAAGCCATTATCCTATTAATGTTTGCTGTCAGTCTTGACCATCTAATTGTTGGTGTACTTATTTTGTATCTGCGCAGGGTTTACGATCCAGAATCTCTACTTCAGGTTCAATGTAACATGGGGCACAAAGACCTAATCCGATCCATTGTCCACATTCCAGAGATGAAGCAGGTACAATCATTATAAATGTATGCAACTAAAAAACAAATTTCCTCACTGCATTTCATAGTATACTTATGCGTGTAAATGACAGGCATGTTCACTGTTATCCATCTCTCTCTTCAGTATGTTTCAGCTTCATGGGACGGCACTGTGAGAATGTGGAAGGCCTATTATAAGGCTCAGACTACGCAAGATTAAATTCGAAGAAATGGAGCCTCGGAGGAACCAAATGAATCCAGTTGGACTAGAGCAAAGAGAAAACAATCCTGACTGAAGCCATAAAGAAACCAGACAACCCATTCTAATCAGATCCAGGAGAATTCAGCCTGGATTGAGACAAGGGAATATAGCCAGATCAGGGACATGAGAATTCAGCCTAACCAGTCTTAAGAATGCAGACTGACTGGAGTCAGACAACTATGTACACTTGACCCAGTGTTCTGATTCTAATTTAGTTTTTTTAGGTTATGGTTTTGTCAAAACTTGTCTAAAGGTTTTGGAATATGGGGAAAATGTGAATTTGCTGAAAACATCATGTCACCTGGAGCTGCTTATTGCTTCCTATTACTTATTTACAGGACATATGCAGCAAGTGCCAGTATGGGTTATTGCAGCCGTTTCGGCGTTAACTCACATTGACTTGAATGAGAGTTAACACAGGAACAGGTGCGATAACATCTCAGCACTTGATGAATGTGCCCAAGAATATTATTACTTGGAGACTATAAATAAAATCAAGTACTGTACTGTATATTATGTTGGAGACCAAGGCTAAGATCCACAGAGTTCATTTACTGAGTTACGAGGCGAGAAAAAAGTTAATGCCTCATTAAGAGCTAACGTGTAGTTTCAAAGCTCACTAATGTTATGTTAAATCCTGGTTTTAGCCGGAAAGGGCATTGCGTTAACTATAATGGACGCTAGTGCTAAAGCATTCCCCTCCTCACAACACATTCACAGATGTACATTATTAAAGTTAATGCAGGGATTTAACCTAAAAGGGGTGTTACTCCCATCCAGGTTCGGAAATATTGGTTTTGCTGGAGAGGAGAGATAGGGAGAGGAGAGAGAGAAGACAGCAAAACATAAAGCAGCATGCCTGTGAAGGACCTCTTTCAACCCATTGCTAGTAGGCAGAATGATGATGATAATGATGGAACTGCTGCTGTCACTGAATCTGATACCCAGTGGGCCACCACGATCATCTAGTTCTTAGTGTGACCAGTATCACTTGTCAACATATAAGTAATTAAGTGAATAGCTGGCAAAATGGCATTTTTCATGGTGACTTTGCCCTGGAGCTTCATGTACCGATCTAGAATGGTTTTTCTAGATAAATAAAATCTAGATTGAATTTCATACCATGTGCACATTGTCCCCACTAATCTGCAGAAGCCTACTTATTTAATAATAAATGTAGGATGCAGATCCAATGCTAACACAGTAGTCATGGCTCTAGTGTGATGCTGTGCAATAGGGTGTTAGGGATCAAACTTCTTTCCTCTTTCAAATGACCAACAGCTATTTGTTTGTGACCAATAGAATAGTTAAATTGGGCAGTTGGCTTAGCCTTAGCCTTTCTCTTCCCCATCTATGGAGACACTCCTTCAGTAACAGAAACACTGAGGGATTGTTCAGAAGTAGTAGGGGTATTATGGAATTCTTATTGTGTTTGATGTTTTAGAGTTATTGATTCTGATGATGTTTATAAGGAGTATATGTTGTCATCAAACAAACATTTGAGACTGTTTCTTATCTAATGTTGAGTGGAGGACATCTTTTAGCCTATATGGGCTTGTGTATATTTTTAACACTAAACTATTCACTGTGGTTACACAATTTATGTCAAGTGCTATGGTCTGATACATGACTTTACTTCACGTTGTATATGGTTTATCAATTCACGTTAAGAAGGGGATTGTTTATTGTCACTGTTTGTTTTTTCACATTGATTTTTGATCATTGATTCACGGGACTTTGTTTCCTTAAATTGCACGGTTTATATTCTGTGAAAGCGCCACCTTAGACCCTGTTTGGTAAGGAGTATATACCAATACTGATGCCACTAGTTGATCCTGGACTCTCCCTTGAAGACAATGGATGGTCTGAAAGAAAATTACTTCTCTGCAAGTGGCGTAACATGGAGAAATTGCCATGGCGGCCTGTGTTTAAAGGAAGGTTTAGGAAGGGTGAGGTTATGTGGGACCCAGATAAATCTACTCTGCATCCGCTGTAATACCACCCACAGTGGATGTCTCAATAAAGCATCCCCTTTTTTATACCCCTGCCTGAGTCTACAGTCTATTGGGCAGGGGTGTGAAAGAAGTCTGTTCTGGTGGGGACTGTCTCTGGGAACCCTGGAGCCCACCAGAGCTGGAGGTGCTGACACCCTGAGAAGCAAGTAGAATTTACCAAAAGCCTGTCCTGTTCCCCACACCATGCGGACCACTCAGCTCTCCTGGACCCTCTCAGGTATGCACGAACCACAGACAGCAGTAGCCAGCAGTACATCTTCCAGAGAGGGGGGGAAGCAGGGCTACTATTATATTAAAAAAATCACTAAAATGGCATTAGGAGAGGGGCGTGCCGATGACGTCATCCGGGACGGAAGGGTAAGAGGAGAGCTCCTGAGACCCTCACGGATAAACTCAAATTAAAGAAGATTTACCCCAAAATTTAAGACCCCAAATTACACAGATCAGACCCCTGAACATATAGAGATGTCCCACAAACGAAAAACCAACCCGGACAGGGAGTTTCAAAGTACTTTACGCCGGCTAAACAGAGCTCAGACGCAGGCACAAAAAAACAAGATGGCGCCTCTCCGCCCAGCGCACGAGGTGCCAAACTCGCAACAACAGATCGAGATCGCCCTGCCGAAATGCTGGCCACAGAGGAGGGGATCACAAAGTCCTATTTAGAGGAACTTCATAGCAAATTATATCGATCCCTGCAAGCCGACCTGAGAGAAGCGGTCGATGAGCTAAAACAGGATATATCAGGCCTCACCAAAAGAACCACGTCGCTGGAGGCCAAACTGGAGGAGGCCCTCACATGCCAGAAAGAAGCTGACGAGGAAATCGCCCGGCTGGGTGCAGAGGTGAGCTCCCTGTGGGACGGGCTCGAGGATCAAGAGAACCGGGATCGCCGCCAGAATATTAGAATACGCGGGGTCCCTGAGGAAGTCCTCCCTAGCCCTCTCCGAGAATACCTCAAGGACTTCTTCACGACTATGTGTGACAACTTAGAGGAGAGGGAACTGGAAATCGATAGGGCTCACCGCGCGCTAGGCCCGAGGTCGGATGACCCTAAAAGGAGAAGGGACGTGATCGTCCTCCTGCATAGTTACACGGCCAAAGAAAAAATCGTGAGCGCCTGCCGTGAGAAGGACCCTATACAATTCCAGGAAGAGCCCCTCCAAGTCTTTAATGATCTGTCCAAAACAACTATAAACCGACGCAAAGGACTGCGCCCTCTAACTCTATTGTTACGAGACAGCGGAGTTAAATATAAAATGGGGTTCCCTTTTAAATTGATCATACACCACAAAAGGAAATTCTACACCTTCCGATACCCCGAAGATATGGCTCCGCTAGCCCGAGCTCTTGGCCTAACTCCCCCTGCTTCCTGGGCTGCCGAAGAACGCGACCCCCAGAGTAAGGAGTCCGAAGACCCCCCTGTGCGAGCATCGAAGAGACTTGCGGGGCAGAAGCAGACGAAATCAAAGTAACAGCCTCTGAGAAGCGCTGCATCCCCGCAGACCTGGAGGTGCCGGCCGCTTCCGCCCAGCTCTGGACTTCATCCCCCTGTGGAAAGAAAACCCCTGGAGGCACTTACCTGAGACGGCTTTCACCGCAACCTAGAGTGATCCCGCGACGAGGGCCACTATGCGCCAACACTGAAAGACAACGAGACCCCCGCAGGATCACGACCCCCCCCTGTTCCGGAGCGCCGGCCTTACCTTCCCGGGACTGAAGGGAGGAGGCCGCTACGCCCCCAGATTCCGAAGACCGGGACTTGGGTCGGGTATTTGGCTTGCTGCCCTGTCGGCGATGCGGGGCTGTGTCACACACGGCCCACGGGATGTAAGGAGGCCGTTGCCTCTCCCCTGAACTCTGAACCCCCCTGGATCTCTGCTGAGGGACACGCGCCAGAAGGGTCTGTAATTTAGATCAACCCATAAGCCTAGTTAGGCGATGGATGTTAGTCCCAGCCAGAGTTAGGATGTTTAAATGTTAGAAAGTTAACTGTTTTTTTTTTTACGATTATATTCTTGACACAAAGTTAAGTGAATCTCATCTCATCACTTCCCCCCCTTTCCCCTCTCCCCTTCCCCTCACCCTGTCTCCTTCCCCATCCCGATAATCTTAAAGGTACTAGGTATAGTAGCTGAAGGCTTCAAAGAAATACTGGGCCTCATGCAGAGAGCATAGAATTTTAAAAATGGCGAATTTCATAAAAAGTAGCTTTTTTGGAGAGTTTTATTCTCCATATGCAGAAAAGTGCGAATTCTGCTATGTTTAACATGGATGCGTGTGGCGAGTTTAAATTGGCGAGATGCGCGCTTCAGAAACGTGTAAAAACAAATTCGCGCCTTTTTTTTCCCCTTTACTATAGGCGGCGAGCGCCATCTTGCCATATTTTCGTGGCGCGGCAAAAATGCGAGAATCGCGCCTTTTTTTGGCGCGAACAGCCGCTACTTGCCGTTCGCACCTCTCTGCATTCGGAGAGTTTTAAAAATGGCGCGATGGAGGTTCTCGCCAGCCGCGAGGCGAGTTTTAAACATAGAAATAAAAAAATGGCGCGTTTTTCGCAACTCGCCATTTTATGCCGTTTTCTGAGGGAAATTGAACAAAAAATGGCGAGTTTTGAAATAACGATGCTCTCTGCATGAGGCCCACTGTTCCTTTAATTAAAAGTTCCTATATTATATGCAAAACAAATGTGCTATATATATGTCTCCCACCTTCCCCTTCTTCCTGCCCTCCCCTCCCCCTTCCTTTCCTTCCCCCCCTCCCTTAGGTATAGTAGATGCAGGTTTCAAAGAAATACTGTTCTTATGTTCAAAAATTACAATGTTAGGATGTTGTATATCAGAGAAAGTACACTACTCTATATTATAAGAAAAACAAATGTGCTACTGGTATATATATGTCTCCTACCTTCCCCTCCTCCCTCCCCTCCCCCTCCCCTTCCTTTCCTTCCCCCCCCCCCTCCTTCCCTTGAGTATAGTAGATGAAGGGTTCAAAGAAATACTGCTCCTTTGTTCAAAAGTTGCTATGTTAGGATGTCGTATAGCAGAGAAAGTACACTACTCTATATTATATGCAAAACAAATGGGCTATATATATGTTCCCTACCTTCCCCTCCTCCCTACCCTCCCCCCCTTCCTTCCCCCCCCCTCCCCCTTCCCTTAAGTATAGTAGATGAAGAAATACTGTTCCTTTAATCAAAAGATGCCATGTTAGGATGTCGTATTGCAGAGAAAGTAAACAACTCTATATTATATGCAAAACAAATGTGCCACATATATGTTCCCCACCTTCCTCCTATCCCTACCCCCCCTCCCCTCTCCCCCCTTCCCCCCCTCCTCCCTTCCCCTCCCCCCTCCCTCCCTTCCCCCCCCTCCTCCCTTCCCCTCCCCCCTCTCCTCCCCCCCTCCCCCCTCCCTTCCTATCCCTTCCCCCTCCCCACCCTATGCGAATCCTAAAGACAAATTAGGGCAATTGAAGGTGTTAGCGAAATGTTGGACTCCCAACTGAATGTTACCCCATAGTGACGATGTACATACTGGGGCTGTATAAGACTGACTATTAAGTACCAAACATAGGTACTTAAACAAATACCTTTCCCCCTCCCTCCCCCCTCCCTCCCCCTTCTTCCCTCCCCTTCCCCCCTCCACTCTTACACAGAACCCCCATTGGGGTTAAGATGTATCCCCAGAGGACAATCTACACTCCCTAGGAGACACTGCAGGAATGAATCTATACCCTATCAGATCAGACTCGTTTACATTATATTGGTCGCGCTCCCAACCTAAACAGGCCTTCCCAGGTCAAGGCAGAGAAACAAATGTATGGAATTAAAATATAACCCCATCCCTAGTCCCCAATGCCTAGTCCCCACCCTCGCAGCCCCCCATTTTTTTTTCTTCTCCTAACTAATAGATGTCTCTCAATCAAAGAGGTGACATGACGGGCATGATACCTGTCGTCTTGCTCACTTGCTCCAACACACCCTACACACACCACTCTCTCACCCCTCCTCTACTTCCACAATAATAAACAGGAAAACTGGGTAAATAGAGAACCAGAGGGTCTCTACCTCACTCGTTCCTGATGGTTGCCGTCACCGTACCCACCCCCCAAGGGTCTTATACCCTACAAACCGACTACTAGTTAAGTCGGTCTTGCTCCATTAAGACCACACCAAGGTCTACTTTCTTCTCTTTCTGTAACCTGCTGACACTGTCCCAGCAGGCCCCCCACCCTCACACCCCCCCCCCACACACACCCTGGCCAGCCAAGGTCAACAACAGGTGAAAGCATCACCTCACTGATCACTTAACGACCGACCCTAGTGGTAAGGGACAGGTCCTAAAACTTGATAAAGATAAGGGTTGCTATGGCTAAACAAGGATCAATTAAACTAGTATCCTTAAATGTAAAGGGACTCCAGAACAATAGGAAAAGGAGGCTTGCCCTTCAAGAATTAAGAAAACTCAATGGTGATATTGTTTTTCTCCAGGAGACGCACTTTACATCACAGGAGCCACCCAAAACCTTCCAAAATACATTCCCTATGAGTTATTACTCGTCATTTAGTAGTAAAAAAAGGGGAGCAGCCATCTTAATCCGGCAGGGCACTCCATTCAATTTAACAAAAATAACAACTGACCCAGAGGGTAGATTCATTGTGGTGTATGGCTCACAATCAGGATCCCCAGTCGCTCTGATTAATCTCTATGCCCCCAACGAGAACCAGCCGAACTTTCTCAAGAAAGTACTAGAAGAGGTTGACTCTGAATATCTGTCATCCCTAATAATAGCAGGAGACTTAAACATGGCACTCAACCCAGCGGAAGACAAGTCCTCCACGCCAGGACGCCCGCACTCAACTCAAGCAGTTAGGCTGGGGAAAAATTTAAAGATATTATAAAGGAATTCTCTTTGGTGGATATTTGGAGAGCACAGCACCAGGGGCAAAGAGACTACACTTTCTTCTCGGCCCCTCACCAGACCTATTCTCGTATTGACTACTTCCTTGCCACCAAGAATATCCTGGAAGCAACGGCCAACACGGATATAGGCCCAATTACGTGGTCTGATCATGCCCCCATCTTTCTAAACCTCACGACCCCATTTGTAAAAACATTTACTTACAGCTGGAAGCTAAACGACTCCCTATTAAACGATAGGCCCTTAAGGATTACTTTAGACTGAACCTTGGCACGGTCGAATCCCCAGCTACTCTATGGGAAGCCCATAAGGCGGCTATCAGAGGTAAGTTTATCTCAATAGCATCACATAGGAAGAAAGTCAAAGCAAAACTAATTAAAGAGCTTACAGATAAAATTATAAAATTCGAGCAGCAACATAAACTGAACCCATCCAGGAAAATCTACAAGCTATTGACAGCTGCTAGAAGCAAATTAAAGGATATCCAACTAGAAAATGTAGAAAAAGCTCTAAAATGGACGGGTCAGAGATATTATGATAAAGGGAGCAAAGCCGGTAGACTTCTTGCTGGCAAATTAAGAGGCATACAAAAAAGATCACAAATTACAGCGATTAAGAATAGGTCTGGTGAGATAATCTATAATGAGAAAAAAATTGCAGAGGAATTTACCAAATTTTACACCAAATTATACAATCTAAGAACCAGCTCCGCTACCCCACAGTCAGCTGAATTGGCGTCAATAGTAGACTACCTCGAAGACTGTAACCTACCCTCCCTAACAGAGGAGGAGAAAGATATGCTGAATGGGAAGATCACACTAGAGGAACTGAAAGCGGCAGTAAAGGCATCCAAATCCTCTAAAGCGCCCGGGACCTGATGGCTATACAAATTTTTACTACAAGAAATTCCTACCTATATTATCACCCCACCTACTAGACCTATTTAACTCCTTTATGGAAGGGAATCCAATCCCGACCTCAATGTCCTCAGCTAATTTAGCAATAATCCATAAGGAGGGAAAGGATCCGACCCAGTGCGGAAGTTATAGGCCCATATCCCTCTTGAACAACGACTTAAAACTATACAGTAAGATACCCGCGAACAGGTTGAACCCTATCCTACCTAGGCTTATTCATTCGGACCAAGTTGGGTTTGTCTCGGGGCGTCAAGCCGCGGACAATACCCGCAAAATAATAAACATAATTGATCACGTCCACATGTCAAACACAAGGGCGATGCTACTGAGCCTAGATGCAGAGAAGGCATTCGATAGGATAGACTGGTTATTCCTAGACAATGCCTTGAAACAATTTGGCTTTAAAGATACTTTCCTGGAAGGTGTCCGGGCTCTCTTCCAGAACCTTTCCGCTGCAGTCAAACTGCCAGGCGGAAAAGGCGAGAGATTTCAAATTAAAAACGGCACAAGGCATGGGTGCCCCCTATCGCCTCTTCTCTTTGCGCTCATGATTGAACCACTTGCGACCAAAATTCGAAACAATATGAACATTCAGGGCATTGACATAGGAGCGACAAATTATAAAATATCCCTATTCGCTGACGATATCATCCTAACCTTGTCCAGACCCCAAACTTCTCTTCCGAACCTTCAAAGAGAACTGTCGGACTTTGGCAAAGTGTCAGGATACAAAATAAACAGCGGAAAGTCCGAAGCCCTAAATATTAGCTTACCAGAAATTGAAGTAAAACTACTCAAATTGAATTTTAGCTACCAATGGTGTTCTTCATATATTAAATACCTGGGAGTAAATATATCAAGACACTACGGAGCCCTATACCAAGATAATTACCCAGCTCTTTGGGAAATGATTAAGAAAGACTTGGAACAGTGAGAAGGTTACCAGATTTCATGGATTGGGAGAATGTCATCCGTTAAAATGAACATACTCCCTAGACTATTATACTATTTTCAGACCCTCCCAGTCCATGTACCTGGCACTGATCTAAAAAACATACAAAATAGAATGTTCAACTTCATCTGGCAGGGTAAAAGGCCCAGAGTAGCAAGATCGGTCCTGTTGGCATCAAGAGGAAGAGGGGGTATGGCTGTCCCAGACATCCACAAATATTACATAGCAGCACAATTGAAACAAGCTGTCATGTGGAACACCGACCCGGCCAAATGTTGCTGGATCGAAATAGAGTCCAAGTATGCCAGAATGCCTTATCTGCAGGCTTGCCTTTGGAGTCTAGACAGGGGAGATAGACAAGCACATAACCTAAAGTTAAAAGTGACAATGCTTACCTGGGAAGTATGGTCAAAATACAAGACCAGATACGGGTTGTGCTCATCTAACCCACAGCTCACGTCCCTATCCAATAATCCGAAATTCCCCCCGGGATGTAACTCTAAGCTCTACGAACAATTAAAATCAAGGGGGATTGGGGCTATCGCGGATCTTCTAAGCCTTGGAAGGCTCCTGAGCTACCAAGAAGTACGCGCCAAATATAAGATCAGAGAACTGGACACTTTTAAATATTTACAAATTCGACACTTCGCCCAAAAAATATGC
The DNA here is from genome assembly GCF_040206685.1 of Ascaphus truei. Lineage (NCBI taxonomy): Eukaryota > Metazoa > Chordata > Amphibia > Anura > Ascaphidae > Ascaphus > Ascaphus truei. The sequence goes on from NC_134487.1 coordinate 132,495,116, forward strand.
CCAGCTCCAGAATTCCCCCCTTTCACCAAATTCGAGCAGCTCTGTAAAGCAAATACCTATCAAAAGGGACTAATCTCCGACATATACGCTGTTCTAGAAAATTCGGTGGCCCCCCAAAACCACGATTATATGCTCAAATGGGAAGCCGGCTTGAATATCACAATAGAGAGAGAGATTTGGGATGAAATTTGGCTGGCAGCCTCAGGAACATCCCACATGCACCACAACAAAGGAAAATATTTATAAAATTCTCTATCACTGGTACCTCACCCCAGTGCGATAAAGTCAGATCTACCCCCTGGCGTCGGACCTATGTTGGAGAGGCTGCGGACTTAGAGGGGACATGGCCCACATCTGGTGGACCTGTCCGGAAATTATAAAATATTGGACTAAGGTCCACAATTTGATAAAAGAGGTCACAGACCTAGAATTACCTATAGAACCGCTGACCTTCCTACTTGCAAGGCCAATACCCGGAATTGGACGTCCAACTAGGAAATTAATCTCCTTTATCCTCACTGCGGCTAGATGTGAGATAGCGGCTTCCTGGAAGAAACAAACCACCCCATCCAAAAGGTCTATTAAAAAAGGATCAGTGAAGTGATGCTAATGGAGAAGCTGACAGCAATGCTCAGACAAAAGCTCTTCGCATTCTATAAGATATGGGAGCCGTGGATACTACTCACGAGATGAGGGACCCACGTAGATACCTCCCTAGAGATCAAACTCGGACCCCAAGCCCTCGAGCCTGCCCCCCGACACTGACAGACTCTGGAATGTGGCCCCCAGGCTGTGCACACCCCCCACTCCCTCCCCTCTCCCCCTGCCCCTCTGTCCTCCTTCTACGAGGACTTCCTCTTCAATGACAATCAAGGTTGTCTTTCTTTTTCCCCCCCAAAAAAGGTTAAAATGTTTACGTATTAGGCTGTGAAATGTATCTGAATATCACCTGTTGTATCAATGCCTAATAAAAATATTTTGAAAAAAAAAATGGCATTAGGAGTTTAAAAATGCAGACAGTTTTATCTAACACTACAGAACTGATTTATTTAAAACAAATGTAAAAAAAAAAACAGAATTTTTCACGTTTTAGTGCTTTACGATTTTGGGTTTATCTCTAAAAAACTATTGAACATATTTCCTATGTAGCGCTCTTTCCCCCGCCCCTGGGAGATAATGTGACTATGATGTGTGTGTGTGTGTTACCTGTGGCTCACAGGAGATCTGAACCTCCACCGCTGGGAGCCTGGGGTCTACCTGATTCGATAGGTGACAGAGCCTCCACCTGCGCGGGATCCTAACTATGTGGGATAACCCCGTGCAGGAATATATATATGAATAATATACAACAAGACAGTAAAACAATAATACTTTACTATCAGCATATAAACCGGCATAACCATGGACAACACTTATATCATAAATATTTCTAATGAACACTAATGAGGTACAGCTACCCGCCAAGCCTCACACGGCCATAACCTTCCCCCACCGTGTTCACGACACTGTGTCCTCCGAGTCCCACACCCACCCCAAAGTGTCAGACAGCGCTGTCCACTAGACTAGGTGTAAAGGCTGGTGCACTTGGTGTTGTTAGGTACCTGCCGGGTGCTCCAGCACCCGGGCACGCCGACAGAAGGACAGACAAGATCCACTGATCCAGTGATGAAGTCGTCCACGATGACTCTGCGTGGGGTGGAATCCGGTTGGAGTGTCCCACACTGTAGAGAATCTCTATGTCGTTCGGTGGTGGTCTGGTCCCAGACCACAGGCCACAACTGCTGCGCGGCGTTCAACTGTGTCCCTGTCACTAGTGAAGCTAGAAGGGGCAGTGCTCCTGTCTAAGGGCCTGTCCCTGTCGCAACCACAAACTACACAGTGGAGTCGTGACCTAGCTGGGGCCTAAGGGGGTCTCTGGCCTAGTGCAGGGGCTACAGGCTCCCTGCACATACACATCCTACCCTTATGCTGTTCCAGCTCCGACTAGCGCGCTCCTCAGCGCACCAAATGTATCAGGCCCCTGAGCCGGAGAATCTGGAAGCCCTATTGGCTCTCGTGAGTCACATGGTGCCTCCCTAAGACTCATGGGACTTGTAGTCCCTGCTAAAAGCCTCCAACAATTGGCTGCCGCTTTGTGCGCTTACACTGCGCGTCCGAGACCTCCTGCGCATGTGCGAAGTCCCGCGCCAATCCCAACATGGCCGCTGGATTAGGGATCTATCTGCGCATGTGCAACTCACTGCGCATGTGCTTGCATGATCAACATGGCGGCGCCCTGCAGCAGCATCCTCCTCGGCTCTCCGGCAACCCGCTCGCCCGACATCAACCTCCCTGCACCAGAGGTACTGTAAAAGGGGAAAGCCGATGAACCGTGGGACAAGAGGGAACCTTGTTACACCTATATTTTGGACCAAAAACAAATAGAATTAACCGTGTCTACTATAATACAGCTAGAGGTGATATGATCCTGCATCTATACCAACAAGATGCATACAACTATACAACTAGCACATTAGATGAGCACTCAAAAAGTGAATCAAAGAAAACGAAGGCCTTACGTTTTCCTTTTGGCCTCCCCAAGGTTCTTCTTTAATGCAGAGGATGCGCAAAGTTTCCCCACTGCCTGCTCTCCTCCCCTGCTCGTGCTCACCATCCCTCTGACATCAAATGACGCTGTGGGGTCATGTGACGTCACGTGACCCCGCAACGTCATTTGACACTGGATTGCCATGGTGACGCGTCGCCGAAGACCGAAGAGAGGAGAAGTTACAGAGGCCTTGCGTGGTAAACCCGGCATTTAATTTAAATGCCTTGGGGGAGAGTGCAGGACATCTATAGCCGCCGCCCCCAATGAAAATTCTCACGCCCCCCAGGTTGCACACTCCTGCTTTAATGTATAAAAAACACAGCAATACAGTAAAAATCAGCACACACAGGGAGAGGAACAGTTAGCAGACACACACTGTTATAGGTGCATCATAGAGAACGTTTCATGACCTCCTGACAAAGGGACCAGGGGGCCTTGAAACGTTGTTCTATGATGCACCTATAACAGTGTGTGTCTGCTAACTCTTCCTCTCCCTGTGTGTGCTGACTTTTTCTGTATTGCTGTTTTTTTTAATTCATTAAAGAAACTTGGCGAGACCAAAACTAAAAACGTAAGTCCTTCATTATCTTTGATTTACTTTTCGAGTGTTGATCCAGTATGGTTTTTCTATATTATGGAGAAAAACAAGATAGGTAGCACTAACTAGACTAAATGTGGTATTTCAATGTGAACAATAAAATTAATAAATAATAAAACAAAACCTTATATATAGATGTATAATACAACTGTAACCCATGTCCCCCCCCCCCCCCCCCCGGTCGCAGACTGGACCCCTAGGGTGTAGTGAGGGCTGGTTACATGTGTGTTGGTGGTGCGTACCTGTGAGGAACAGGAGGGCCTGAGTCTCCCGCGATGGTATAGGGGACAACAGGGACAGGCTTCTGGGGTATATGCCTTCATCTTTAACAGCAACGGTGCAGCGCCTCCATCTCTGGCGAGCCCTATAGGGGTAGGGTGAAATCCTCCCAGAAAAGCCCTGGTCACAGGCCGAGAGATTTCAGTCTCACACAAGTCTTTTGTATAAAAGCAGCAATGTCTTTATTCTCCTCACAGCAGATCAGTAGCAGCACACAGCAGCAGCAGCACACAGTGTACAGGCCTTTCCTCCTTCTCCTTTCCCTCCAGAAGTTCACCCTCAGGATGGGCTGTCTGGGGCTCTTTGCTCCCTGCCTCCACCCCCAGCCCAGGGCACTCAGGGTGGGGCTAGCTCTTCCCTCACCCCCTAAGCAGGGTGAGGGGCACTGGTCCACCTATTTCTAACTATTTCTAACTAGGCCCTACTCCACAGGAGCACTCCACAGGAGCCTGTCCAGTCAGGCACTCCAGCACTCTCTGCTCCCAGGACAGAACTGCTTGTCTCTTACAGGAACAGGCAACACTAAGTTTAGACAGCCCCACCCTTCCTGATGTCAGCAGGCCCCTCCCCTGTGTCTCATGCCTTCCACACAGAGTCAGGGGGCCTACCTCCACCAATCAAGGCAGGGCTTGAAGCGGGGGAAACCCATGATAACTACTGGCGGCCTGCCCTTAGCAGGACTTACACCAGTAGGAGAAAGATATATAGCCCCCATTTCTTACCGGGGCTACACTCTCCCTCAGGTGGAATTCAATGGTCCCCACTTGGACCTAACATTAGCAGCACCATCCTGCAGATGAACATCTGGGAATCAAACACATTGCAGGTTAGGATATGCATCAAACCATCCACCAGATGGTGTAAATCAACAGCTCACGGTTACTACCAACGGGGAGAACCAACTAGTAATAATGTCTTGGGTCAGGCTTGCGTACCTCCCGCCCATTATGATCAGTTACAGTGATGTAGTATGGCTGTACCGACCCAGACCCTGGCTGATATACCACACTGTGCATGTATATGCACCTCCCCACACTCCAGGCCCGGACTACATCACTGATCTTGTCCTCATTGTGGTAGCCTGCCTTCCCGAACCTCGTTCGCAAGTACTCCTGCATGGCCTCTCTGAGCCAGCTATCTCGGTGCTCCTCTATCTCTTGGTACCTGTGCTCTAACTCATCCGCCACCTCCTGGGGAGAAAAGGCACCTACCGCCCACCAATGGTCAACTATGTTGTTCCTAATTAACAGGAACCTGGTACGGTCCATACCCTTGTGGTACCCAGTAAACAGGGGTGCCCACCACTTGTCATGGTGCTCGTACTCTGACACTGCACTGGAGAGGCGAGAGCTTTGTGTGTCTCGAGCACGTCGCACCTTTCACCATTGTGTCCAGTATTTTTGGAGAAGCCAATATATTGAATCCTACCGCTCACCTAGTAAATCAGTACGTGGCTCCCCTCTTCTGTCTCCAGGAGGGGAGTGAATGAGTTTGAGTGACGACAGACGCCATCCATCTGGCACCGGACGAGGGGGCACCCTCGTGGAGGACAAGGAAGCGGAGTGAAGTGAGGGATCTCTCCATCTGCCGATCCAATACCCTGGTTCCTAAAGAAACCATGATGTGAATGTGCTCATTTAATATATTGTGAGTACATTTCCTGCTCATCTTCACGATAAAACTTTGTGTCATTTGGTAAAGCACTATCGTTTCCCTTATCTTTGTGTGATTGCATATGACTGATTGGAAGCTGCTGCCAGAGTGAAAACATCATCTTGCCTGACACCACCCCTATCTGATGTATGCTGCTGTTTGCTGCAGCCCAAAACCTGAGGTGTCCAAAGATCCATCACAATTACAAACCTGCCATTATATATCTTACATTTTGTAAGTAGGTTATCTAAAGAGCCAAGTTTCACATATTGACATATATTTATTTTTCATACCACACTATGATGAGTTTTGTATATTTTTTTTCTGGGTGTTCCTGATGATGCTGCTCCCTTCCTGCCCTGGATCCTAAACTGCACTGGAAGTACCTGTCTCTGACTCAGCTTGGGATGATACACCGGACGTGACCGCCTCAGTAGAGTGCGAGCCTCTGCGTCTACCTCTTGTAGTGATATAGATGGTGGGGTTCATTTTGTGGACCACTTTGCTTACAGGCCCTGCCTCCGCAGTAGTGTGGGACCCTCGGGCCCTCCCTCTAGACACAGGAGAAAAGGTTACAGGGTTAGACATACTGTACGTATCACATTGTCATATGGCACTTCCCCATCCGACCCCTCATCACTCAATTCCCAATCCCTCCAATCCTTGGAATATTTGGGGTTCTTGCTTAACTTATCCCCACTAGGTCCTGGTGTCATGACTCGTGACGGGGCAGGGGCATTGACCGGGGCAATGGCGCTAGGGGTTGGGACTGGGGCATCGGCAATGTCCGTATCAATGTCCAGCAACCTGGTAATGCCACGACCAATAGGCATCTTCCTGCTTGTCTTCTCCGGCGCGTTTCGTGCTCCTCGGTGAATGCCGTGGCGGTCGAGGGTAGCAAGTGCAGCTGCCATGGCTGCTCCTCTGGCCGCAAATATGGCCGCCGGGCCTCCATGCCAGCCGGAACCGGAAGTGTCGTCATCGTTGGTGCCCGCAGAATCTCCATCCGCTCCGTGGTCACGCACCGGAAGTGCGTCGAGGACCGGAAGGGGCGGTGATGGATCATCCGGTCCGCGGACGGGCAGGTAGGCCGCAAGCCTTTCTCTCTCGCTCTCTGCAGGTTCCGTCTTCGCCTGGCGGGAGTAAGGGGGTGGTGGAGTCTCCTTACCGCTCCGCTGGCGGCTGATGCTCTCTGGTTCCTCTGGAGCCATCTCGGGTTCCATCTCTGCCGCACTGGGAGTCACCACGGCCGTGGGACTTCTACGGGCCTCCGGCCACACCAGCGCTCGCTGTCGGGGGGTGTCCGGACTCGTCTGCTCCCTCTCTCCGGTAAGTAGACCTCCATCTTTCTTACAGCTGGGGTCGTTCGCCGTAGGCGCATCGCCACCGATGGGACACCATCTTCTTCCGAAGACGACTTGATCGGGTCCTCCGCTAGGGAGTCACCGGGGTCTTTCGCCGCACCGCCAGTGGGTATTGGTATGAAACGGGCCCGCTCCAGTACCTCCACTGCGGTCGCGTTCTTCTCCGCCGGAGTTTCTCTCGGCTTGGTAGTCGGCTGGGCCTTGGTTCCCACCTCAGTGGTGACGCAGGGAAATAGGGCAGCCTCGTCTGTTGTCTCCGCCACCTGCGTTAGAGTTCCCGGAGAGGCACCCCGAGGGGTCTTGATCATTGGCCATGGCTCGGTAGGCCACAGGTAGAACGTGCCACATTGAGGGCATCGTGCCTTCGTGCTTGGTGCCGGTCCGGGTGTCCTGCAGTGTATGCACAGGCAACGGAGGTACTCTCGGCCATCGAGCTCCACTACTAGGAAGCCTCCTGGGAACTGGAACGTGGTCATATTTAGTTCTGACATATTGCACGCAGGGGTGGAAAAGTTCAATGGTTCAGCTCCTCTCTCTGTGAATGTCAGACAGAAGTGAAGTTCCTCGCTCTCACTTCCTGTCCCTCCCTTCTCCGGAGTGGATGCTTCTGATTGGCTCTCCTTGTGCCCCCTCCCTCTGGTGGAAACAAGAGGAGGGGCACTCCTTCGCTCAGTGTGACGTGGCCTTGTCTGTCGGACAGTCACAGCACAGGTGGGTGGGCTTTCGGCTTTCGCGCCGCTCCTTTGGCAGGGGATCTGGGTTTGGCGCCAAACCCCTGCACATCTCCCGCCACATTTCTCTAACAGTCTCTTTGCACGCTTCACGTGCGCGATCCAGGATTGGCGGGAATCGCCATTTTGGGACGGCTGCTACCTGCTGGGCCATGGATGGCACTGCTGTCGCCATTTTTAACTCTTTCTTGCTCTGCGGAGCACATGTAGTGACGGCCGCCATCTTTGATGAGCCCTCCAAATGTATATGTGCACTATTCTCAGTGTCTAGTGTATAGCTCGTTCCTAGACACTGAATGCTCTCTCCATACTCTCCGCATGCTTTGCCCATTGATATGATGTGGCATTCCCCAGGCTAGGCAGAATTCTTTCTCTGTGCACCGCACAGCCGGCGGTTCCTGCAAGTACTCAGTGGTGTGTTTTATGTGGGTGCTGGCTAGTGTACCCGGGCATCTCCCTAAGGTACGGGCATCTCCTACTTTTGGCCACTCATAGTGCGGGCCCTGGGCCATGGTCCCTGGACAAGTTAACAGGCTAACCCCCCCAGTTGCCTCACACTACCTGCCTCTAGGGACTAGGACAGCTATAGCTCCACACCCATCTTACAACACCCTCTTAGGGCACCCAGGGCGTACTGTGCAGGAATCCACGCTCCCCTCACTACCCCTGGTATTACATGCCCTACTTTCTCCAGTACTTGCATGGAAGGTGCACTTATCTCTTCCAGCTCTGCTTTCGCTGAAAAACCTGTCCTGTTCTGGATCTCAGCAGCTCGCCTCCAAATGTAACCCATGTCCCCCCCCCCCCTGGTCGCAGACTGGACCCCTAGTGTGTACTGAGGGCTGGTTACATGTGTGTTGGTGGTGCGTACCTGTGAGGAACAGGAGGGCCTGAGTCTCCCGCAATGGTATAGGGGACAACAGGGACAGGCTTCTGGGGTATATGCCTTCATCTTTAACAGCAACGGTGCAGCGCCTCCATCTCTGGCGAGCCCTATAGGGGTAGGGTGAAATCCTCCCAGAGAAGCCCTGGTCTCAGGCCGAGAGATTTCAGTCTCACACAAGTCTTTTGTATAAAAGCAGCAATGTCTTTATTCTCCTCACAGCAGATCAGTAGCAGCACACAGCAGCAGCAGCACACAGTGTACAGGCCTTTCCTCCTTCTCCTTTCCCTCCAGAAGTTCACCCTCGGGATGGGCTGTCTGGGGCTCTTTGCTCCCTGCCTCCACCCCCAGCCCATGGCGCTCAGGGTGGGGTTAGCTCTTCACTCACCCCCTAAGCAGGGCGAGGGGCACTGGTCCACCTATTGCTAACTAGGCCCTACTCCACAGGAACCTAGCTAACTTACTGCTCTGACTGTCCAGTCAGGCACTCCAGCACTCTCTGCTCCCAGGACAGAACTGCTTGTCTCTTACAGGAACAGGCAACACTAAGTTTAGATAGCCCCACCCCTCCTGTCAGCAGGCCCCTCCCTGTGTCTCATGCCTTCCACACAGAGTCAGGGGGCTTACCTCCACCAATCAAGCCAGGGCTTGAAGCGGGGGAAACCCATGATAACTACTGGCGGCCTGCCCTTAGCAGGACTTACACCAGTAGGAGAAAGATATATAGCCCCCATTTCTTACCGGGGCTACATAACCATATATAAGTGGCTGCCACTGATACAATTCTGATGCCCTGGTCAGAAACAGACTGAATGGAAAGGAATATGTATCTAAGGCGCCTAACAAGAATTGTATTATAAAAGGATATAAACAGCCGAGCCTGTTAGCAGTGCAGATCTCAAGGTGTCTCCAGGTGAAGTGCTGAGTGCTTCAAAAGAATAAAATCAGTGCATAGCATAATACTGTTTGATAACGTGACAAACAAAACATACAACACAAAAGACAAACAGCTGAGGTGATCAACAGGTTATAATTAATTAAATTGAGCATTTAATAAAAACATACATTGGACACATAAACAATAATAAAAATAGTACATAAAACAAACGTAATAGGTCAGACTGATGAGCTGCTGCAATGAATGTTTGTCTTTTGTGTTGTATGTTTTGTTTGTCACGTTATCAAACAGTATTATGCTATGCACTGTTTTTATTCTTTTGAAGCACTCAGCACTTCACCTGGAGACACCTCGAGATCTGCACTTCTAACAGGCTCGGCTGTTTATATCCTTTTATATTACAATTCTTGTTAGGCGCCTTAGATACATATTTCTTTCCATTTTCTATATTATGGACCGCACATTAAATATGATAACGTGTTCCATGTCTGAGCGCTTCCCCTTTATTTGAACTCCTACACATGAAGCACTCACAATAAATGAGTAGCCCGAGTTACAGTAGATCTGAGGTGGACAATCCCTGAGTACTAGCAGATGGCAGTGGGATTACCCAGGTAATTATTTAATGCTGAGATAAATGTAGAACCAGCAGCTACGTCTGGTTCCTTAATCCTTTCTCTACCCCTCCCACTGGGAAGTGTGCTAGAAAGACACTAAATAAACTGTATAAGCACAGGACAGATCTGCCAGACTGCTGCAAACTGAGAAGCATTGTGACTTCCTGACTGCTTTCTTCAGTGATCGTCTCTGCAGATAATGTAGCAGTATGGGTGGAGTCCAAAAGGTATGTATGTATGCAATGTGGCTGCTACTGTGAGCCCTCGAAGACTGGGAAGGGTGTGAGTAGAAGTCGGTACATGATGAATCTGTGCATGTACAGTAGCTTTGGTTTTGTTTGAAATGCATTTGTTGGAATATACATTTTGTATGACTATTACTACTTAGGAAGCACGAATGGTCCTATTTAATAAAGTCTAAATAAAGCATCGCAAAACAAAATTGGCGCTCTTTGACCACAAAATGTTTACACTTTTTTTGTCTAATTCAATACAAATTATTGATGCCTAATTTGGGCCGAAAGAAACGGGCAATTAGCATACACAATTACAATAGAGATTCAAGCAAATAAGAAAAAACAGTGATAAAACCAACGATAAAAAAACGATAAAACCAGGGATTGAAACAAAATTTGCATTAAAAGTCATTGACAAAATATATCATGCACACTCATATTCACTCCATCTCTTTATCTCCCAGCAATTAGTCTCTTTCACTTGTTATCCTCTCTCACTTACGCACTCTCTTACCCCAACATCCAATTTACATACAAAACTATATGGCAAGATTTTTCTAGACACAGGTGTTTTCACGTATGCACAGTTTTTTAGGCAGATTAGGTTTTATCAATTATTTCACTTATTTAAACAGCGTCATCATTTTTTTGTTTTTTTTTAAAATATATTTTTTGCCTTTTTTAAAAGCTTCTTCGCCCACCTCCCAGCCTTTTCCCTTCTCTGGGTGATTCTCGGGTCTGTTCACCTATTTTAAAGGGAATCTGTCAAAGAAAATAAATGTGGTGATAATTAAATGTGGTGATAATTGAACAGCTCACACTGTGAAAAACGCTTTTAGGAGCATATTGCACACTCGATGAATACTTCATTCTAAGAATACTACTCATTTGCAGGCTAATTTGCATTTTCACTGCTTCAGCTGCCTCTTCGTACTGCAATGAATAAGTAGATGAGGGTTTTGCCTCTTTTTTTCCCGCATTTTCCTTTTCGAAAGATGGCCAAAGCACACTCTTTGGAGTTTCTTGAATAGAGCTCTGGGGATTATATGTATCAAAATCTTCCCGCTGCAAAACTAAAGCAAAAACCTGCACCTAATTTATCAAAGAAAAAGTTCCCGACAGACAGCAAGGGACAGTTTTGTTTTAATATATTTGTTGATCCAGTTTTTCCCTTATTTTGCAGCCAGGAAATGTTGATACATATACACTGGGATTCACAAAGATAAGGGTTATCGGAGCTCAATGCTGCGTTATGTTATCACCAATCGTGCTCTGGATACACACCTTGTTGGAGCTTTGTATATACCTCATACTCCCCTAAGTCAGTGGTACTCAACTCCAGTCCTCAAGAACCCTCAACAGGTCAGGTTTTAAGGATATGACAGCTTTAGCACAAGTGGCTCAATCAGTGGCTCAGTCGATTGAGCCACCTACAGTATGCTGAAGCTGGGATATCCTCACAACCAGACCTGTTGGGGGGTCTTGAGGAGTGGAGTTAAGCACCACTGGCCTAAGCCTTACCCATATCAAACACCTTGCTCATCGCATTCCACTAACATCGTAACAACTTCTCACAGAATGTCAGCATCCCCCATAGTCTCCTCATTAGCCCACAGAATTCTCTTCCAACCTCTCAGTGAGTATCCTCAGCAATGCACAGAACCTCATCACACCTCCTTCTTGTAAAGATGTGACACCTGGCAAAGCAGAAGTCCCACCCCAGTATTCGTTTTTCACCTTGCCAAGATTGGTCTGAAGAATGGTCTTTCCTGGCCTTTATTATGGTAGCCCCAGCCTCAACCCTCCACATTTAGAACATTGTTTATTTATTCTTTTCTGCTCTTGAATAAATAAATGAACAAGGCCAACATCATTATGATGGACTTCAACATTGGCAAGAATTTAAATGCACAAGAAATACTGTATCAGGACAGAAACATACCTCCAGAACCAAGGAAGTCCAGGGGAAATATGGCTGTCCACCTTAGAGATGATTCCAGAAAGGTTAAAAAAAACATATAAAAAAAATAAAGAGCGGTGTGGATTGCTGTTTTAAGGGACGGGGATCATTAGCTTCTCTGCTATTAAACATCATCTTTCTATTGTGTCTTTAGGGATTGTTGTCACTGATAGAAGAACTGAAAAGATTAGAAGATCTGGATGCACAGGGGATAAGGATTGTGCTGCTCGGGCTGGACAATGCTGGCAAAACCACAATCCTGACCCGGCTCGCCTTAGAAGATGTCAGCACAATAACCCCAACACAGGTATATGGAAAACAGAATCACCACAGCACTGTTGTTGTCACTGTGCAATCTGTGATGATTGAAATCAGCAGTTCCTTCTAAAAATACACGTTGAGTTTATTGTCTGATGCAGCCTTGTTCCCCACACACATTTTCTTTTTGTATAAAGGATGGGGAGGTTATTTATATTTTTAGTTCTGTTTGGTGTCTATAGTTTCTGTTACAAACCCTGGAGGCCAGTTCAATCCACCCTCGAAGCCCTATGCTATTGGGCTTTGCATCTCGTGAATGTGAACATAATGAAAAAAGGGGTTGGAGAGTGGAGACGAAGTCACCCCAAAATGTAGGTTTTGAGCAGAGAATCAGAGTTTACTACTTTAAAATAAAACTATTAATAGAACCCTTTCCCTACAGTGAGATTTATCTCTATGCTGCGGCTGTATGGAGATTGCATTTCCCCATCTCCCCACCTTTACTCTGTGTTTCTTGTTGCAGGGGTTTAATATAAAAAGCGTCCAGTCCCAAGGATTGAAGCTGACCGTCTGGGACATTGGGGGTCAGAGGGCAATACGCTCACACTGGAAAAAATACCTTGGCAGCACAGATCTATTGGTGAGATGCTTGTCTCTGGTGTGGGAATGTATTAATTGCACAGCATTATGTAATCCAGGTGTAATCATTCTATGGCAGTGCTATAGGTTAAGTCTATGAAGCTAGGAGCATGACAGAAAGCGGGTAGCATGGTGTATTACATTCTACCACTAGATGGCATGATGACATTTCCTCCGGTGGGGATATCCGGTACCTGTGTGTTTCAGGAGTAAACAAACATCCAATTATTTACACTGGGTTTGCCTTGGAAGGAATTCCTGTTTAAAATGTCAGCGCAGCTTATCATATAAATCAGATAGTTGGATTGCATAGTCCTATTAGAGACTTCATGTTAGAGAATTAACTATCTATTCTGTGAAACACTTTGCGGCTGAACTACTAACCTCAACCTTCTCCATCTACGTCAAAATATATATATTTTTCCATTTTTTTTCTGTGGATCAAAAAAAGGAGAAAGTGTGTCCTAGTCATCTGACAAGTTCAACTTTGCTTTGCTATGTATCAAAATAAAAATGTATTTGACGCAGCAGGTATGTTTAATTATAGAAGTCAGTGATTCCCAACAGGGGATTTGGGAACCGCAAGGAGTTTGTGAGGTGTCTCCAAAGGGTTTGCTCCCCAAAATATGTAATGGAAAATCCCAGGCAGTACAGTGGGTTCCTGAGCCCATGTTATGACTGCACACTTAGTAAAGCCCCAAACTGTACCTCAGTGTGGGTGGCACAGCTGTCAATTACAGCAGGAGCATCCAAAGTCACTCCCCACAATGCTTTGCATCCACAGCGCCAAGACATTGAGGGCCGTGACTTTGGCAGCTGCTGCTATGATTTACAGCTATGCTGTCTGCACACCGAGGTGCAGTTTGTGGCCTTATTAAGTGTGTGTGTCCCCCATAAGCTCATGACACCATACTGCCAGTTTTGTTAGCAATAGTCTGATGAGTGGGCAATAAGGTTTATTAGGGGTTCGTGAAAAAAATATTTTTGCTGGGGCTGCACAATATAAAAAAAAAAGGTTGGGAACCACTGATATATGTTATAAAAATGTACTATTTTTACAGTATGGCTATTATAAATAACATGACACTAATATTTGATATTTACTAACGCTTGTTATAAATAAAAATACACATAATTCTGTTTTAATTTAAATTGTATCAATCAGCTATGCAACGCGAGGGATGTATGAAAAATTATTTCACACAACAGATTATGCGTCATATGAATGAAGTCTTCATAATTTTTTTGACGGCTTGTATTACCTTTATTGCACTGAAACATTTGACGCAACACAAATTTAAGAAAATATGTTAGTACAGGAATACGCAATCTTTTTCCCCTGCGCCCTGCGCTCTTCCTCGCACCCCCCCCCCCCCCCCTTGCCGGCTCTTCCCCCCTTCCTCGCACCCCCCCCCCACCTCTCCCCAGACCCCTTACCTTTGCTCTGGCGTTCTGACGTCACATTGCCATGGCAACGCGGCATCACGTGACTCTGCGGTGTCAAATGGCGATGCATCGCAAGAAGCCGTCTGAGCCAAAGTAAGTGAAGTTACAGAGGCCTTTGCCGTTCCCCCGGCATTTAATTTAAATGCCTTCGGGAAGCGTGTGGGACCTCTAATCGCCGCGCTCCCCCGCAGAGAATCGTGCCCCTCAGTTTGCGCACCCCTGTGCTAGTACATAGGTCCCATTACATTGGCATCCATTACACGCCAACAAACCAAGTCAAGAGGTTTCTTGCATGACTCTCTTTAGATGCCAAGCTGGGCAGGTATATTTCAAGAGCCTACACCTAAAGTACCTGTCTCCTGTTGGAATGCCATGAAGATCCTTACTTTATCTGGGCACTTTGGGGCAACGGATATTTTTTAACTCTTTGGTTGCCAGGTCCCACAGCCCCTCCAGCAAATCACAATCATGGGACGGTTCCTCCAAGCAATGATGTGCATCACTTAATCAGGAAAAGGAGTTGTCCCCTTCAATGTCCCTGTTTAAGATCTCACTCAGCGATCCCCTGGAAATCGGCAACAAAAAGGCCATGACGTAGCCATGTAGCCGATGCAAACATCTGTTAGGCTTTGGTTCCGCTGCGTCCGGCGGCGCGCACGGCCGCATGCGCACTACTCACCATCTGATGGTGTCCTCCCGAGCAGGTCCCAGTCCCTCCTCCCTGCACGGTTCACTACACGCTGTGACGCGTCAGCCGCCAGGGGATGCAAGAAAATTGTAATCCCAAGCGGAGACGCGTCACGTGGTGTGGCTGTGAGCCAATGAGGAGGGGAGGCTTTGGGGAGCGGGGAGGAGAGGGAGGGGAAAGCAGCTGCAGCACCAAGGGAGCCCCTCTGCTCCCTCTCACAGACTCTCTCCTCATACTCTGTCAGCAGATGCACAGGGGAGGGAGGGAACTCCTGGCACAGACAGTGTGATGGCCCCGCCCCCCGACATCATTGCCGCGCCCACCCGACCCATTTTGGCCACGCCCCCCCCCCCCCCGCTCCAGCTCCCTACAGACCGCAGATAGCGGTCAAGTGCCTCTCCACGCGCCGCCTGTCTGCAGTGCTGGCGCGTGGTCTGAGGCAGCAGGGCCTTAGCCTAAATCATGCAAGACAAAATGGTGCACTCACTTAGGTTGTAAGATCCCAAGCAGGGATTCCTATTCCTGCCTTGCTTAGTATATGTATCATCTCCTGTACTCTGTCTATTTTGTAAAGCGCTTCAAACATTGTTGGTGCTTGTAACAGGGGAGTTATCCCTGTTCAGGTAATGTGCCTCTAATCCAGCAGTGTGGTGGTTAACTGCTGGTAGTCAATTAACAATCACCACCTGCCTGATTAGATTGCTTAGAAAAGCCTGTCTTTTTAGACAGGAAGAGAGACTCCTTAGCTCACACCTGAGCTGAACTTGGAGACAGAGCATATAAAGGTAACGACATACTGTGTATATGTACATACAAATGACACCATCTTGTTACACTGCCCTGCCCTTATTACAGTGGTCCCTCTAAAAAATATCTCCTTAGTCCCAAGGGCAGCTCACAGCTTCCGTCTCCTCTTCTTGTAGATCTATGTGGTGGACAGCACAGACCGGAAACGTTTTGAGGAAACTGGGCAGGTAAAACTATAAACGTTTATACTTGACAATCACATAATGGTTGGAAGGATTACTCATCATCTGAACCTAGGCACTCAACACACTGAGTACCCCTTCTCTCCTCCCCTCTAGTAGCCCTTCTGGGGGTTATGGTCTAAAGTGATTTAGTGCCAATAGGTCACTAATACACAGAAACCTAGGAGTGTCCATGCGATAGTGCCTGATCGCCACTAATGCATTTTAGAGTTTAACAAGCTTGAGAATACTGGCTCATCGTTGTGAACTTGAACAATTTAGAATTGGCTTTGACCATGATCTGTGAGCTTGTCGGGAGCATGTTGCAATTTCCAATCCCTTATGTACTTCTAAATTTCACTTGTAAAGCAGCACTCTGATGTGGTTTAATGTTTCATACTGATCCAGGTTCAGCAACATTTTGGTTGTTACATTTTGACAGAATATTTAAGTTCAGATTTGGCTAAGGATATCCCTTTCAAGGGAGAGGGCTAAATATTTGCAAATATGGTTCCAGGCCACTCAGCTTTCTTAAGAGTTTTTTTTTTTTTAAATTAATTAATGTTTTTGGGATCCTATAGAAAAACAAAGCACTCTTCTATAATTGTATGTTCCGTGTTTCTTTTTTTTTTTAGTAGTTCTAAATTGAAATCACATGGATGCAATAAATTAGAGTATGGAGTCTGAATAGTCTACATTTCTTAAATCTTCAACAATATCCCTATCCTTCCCAGCCATGAATCCAGTCTTCATTCTGTTCCCATTCAGTGCCGGCTCACCCATCTATTTGTTTAAAAAAAAAACCTATTAACATGCAATATGATGATACACGTGTGCCAGCGCTAGCCAACAACTAATTGCACACAATATAAATCGTTAAGTTATACAGAGTGAAATTCTTTACAAATATTAAACCTTTAGAACAAAAGAGTCCTGCAGCCTAGAGAATTCCCGAATTATCCAGATCCCTCCAACAGATGTAGAAAACAATAGTCTTCCTTGGCACTGGTCTCAGATGAAAGAGCAGAAAAAAACAAAAGTAAACAATGTGTAAAATACTTTACAGTGTTAATAGGATAAAAAAAAAAATCCCCATAGTGATTTTCCTCACTAGCATACAAATGGTGGCTCTTGATTCAATTAAAAAAAATATAAGGAAAAGTGATAGTGAACCATACACATGACAAATGTAACTGGAAACAGTGAGCTATTAATCTTACTATATATTTCTGAAAGCGTCATATGTGTCCGTGTCTGTATGTGTCTCCCTGTGTCCCTCCCTGTGTCCCTAGCGGCAATCCCATTGGACCTTGGGCCAGGCCAATGAGATTGCTCCCTTGGCCCGCCCGCCCCCGCACACCTCTCATTGGCCTGAGGCGGAGTGACGGGCCAAAGGAGAGACAGAGACACACACACACACCACCCCCCATTCCCCCCCACGCTCTCTGCGGCTCTCCCCTCACATAGGCCGCTCCCCCAGCTGACCATCCCCGAGAGCGCTCCCCACGGCTCTCACCACCCATAGGCCACTCCCTCACCCGGCGCTCTCCCTCACCCCCCACCTGCTCACCCCCCACCCGCTCACCCCCCTCCCCCTGCTCTCCCCCCGCTCACCCCCCTCAACCCCCTCCCCCCCGCTCACCCCCCTTCCCCCCGTTTACCCCCCGCCCCGCTTATCCCCCCCCCCACCCACACACACAGAGCACGCTCTCTGCGGCTCTCCCCTCACACAGGCCGCTCCCCGTCCCAGAGGCCGCGCCTCCGGCTGTCTCCACCTCTCCCCGCGAAAGGCACAGCACCGCCTCACCGGAGCGTCTCAGCCTCTCCGCGGAGGAGCCCGAGTTGGAGGAGGAGGGCGGCCGGTACCCGGAGGAACAGGAGCGCGGCCGTGTGCAAGGTGAGGAAACGCAGGGGAATGGGTTATTTACCGCGTCCCTGACTCCCCCTGCCATTTGTCCCCCCTACCTTCCCTGCCCCCCTACCCTCCCTGCCCCCTCCCCCCCTGCTGCCCCCTGCCCTCCCTCCCCCTGCCCTTTGCCCCCTGCCCTCCCTCCCCGTGCCCTTTCCCCCTGCCCTCCCTCCCCCTGCCATTTGCCCCCTCCCTCCCCCTGCCCTTTGCCCCCTGCACTCCCTCCACCTGCCCCTCGTCCCCATGCCCCCCCAGCCCTTTGCCCCCTGCCCCCCCAGCCCTTTGCCCCCTGCCCCCCAGCCCTTTGCCCCCTGCCCTTTGCACCCTGACCCCCCTGCCCTTTGCCACCTGCCCCCCCTCCCCCTGCCCATTGCCCCCTGCCCTCCCTCCCCCTGCCCATTGCCCCCTGCCCTCCCTCCCCCTGCCCTTTGCCCCCTGCCCTCCCTCCCCCCTCCCCCTGCCCTCCTGCCCTTTGCCCCCTGCCCTCCCTCCCCCTGCCCTTTGCCCCCTTCCCCCTGCCCTCTGCCCTCCCTCCCCTTGCCCCCTGCCCTCCCTCCCCTGCCCTTTGCCCCCTGCCCTCCCTCCCCTGCCCTTTGCCCCCTGCCCTCCCTGCCCTTTGCCCCCTGCCCTCCCTCCCCTGCCCTTTGCCCCCTGCCCTCCCTCCCCTGCCCTTTGCCCCCTGCCCTCCCGCCCCCTGCCCTTCCTCCCCCTGCCCTTTGCCCCCTGCCCTCCCTCTCCCTGCCCTTTGCCCCCTGCCCTCCCTCCCCCTGCCCTTTGCCCCCTGCCCTCCCTCCTCCTGCCCTCCCTCCCCCTGCCCCATGCCCTTCCTCCCCCTGCCCTTTGCCCCCCCTCCCCCTGCCCATTGCCCCCCTCCCCCTGCCCATTGCCCCCTGCCCTCCCTCCCCCTGCCCTTTGCCCCCTGCCCTCCATCCCCCTGCCCTTTGCCCCCTGCCCTCCCTCCCCTGCCCTTTGCCCCCTGCCCTCCCTCCCCTGCCCTTTGCCCACTGCCCTCCCTCCCCTGCCCTTTGCCCACTGCCCTCCCTCCCCCTGCCCTTTGCCCCATGCCCTCCCTCCCCCTGCCCTTTGCCCCATGCCCTCCCTCCCCCTGCCCTTTGCCCCCTGCCCTTTGCCGCCTGCCCTCCCCCTGCCCTTTGCCCCCTGCCCTCCCCCTCCCTGCCCTTTGGCCCCCCCGCCCCTCCCTGCCCTTTGCCCCTCCCTGCCCTTTGCCCCTCCCTGCCCTTTGCCCCTCCCGCCCCTCCCTGCCCTTTGCCCCTCCCTGCCCTTTGCCCCTCCCGCCCCTCACTGCCCTTTGCCCTTCCCGCCCCTCCCTGCCCTTTGCCCCTCCCTGCCCTTTGCCCCACCTGCCCTTTGCCCCGCCCCTACCTGCCCTTTGCCCCGCCCCTTCCTGCCCTTTGCCCCGCCCCTCCCTGCCCTTTGCCCCGCCCCTTCCTGCCCTTTGCCCCGCCCCTCCCTGCCCTTTGCCCCTCCCTGCCCTTTGCCCCTCCCTGCCCTTTGCCCCTACCTGCCATTTGCCCTTTGCCCCTACCTGCCATTTGCCCCGCCCCTACCTGCCCTTTGCCCCGCCCCTCCCTGCCCTTTGCCCCGCCCCTCCCTGCCCTTTGCCCCTCCCTGCCCTTTGCCCCTCCCTGCCCTTTGCCCCACCCCTCCTTGCCCTTTGCCCCTCCCTGCCCTTTGGCCCGCCCCTCCCCTTTGCCCCTCCCTGCCCTTTGCCCCACCCCTCCCTGCCCTTTGCTCCACCCCTCCTTGCCCTTTGCCCCTCCCTGCCCTTTGCCCCGCCCCTCCCCTTTGCCCCGCCCCTCCCCTTTGCCCCTCCCTGCCCTTTGCCCTGCCCCTCCCTGCCCTTTGCCCCTCCCTGCCCTTTGCCCCGCCCCTCCCTGACCTTTGCCCCTCCCTGCCCTTTGCTCCGCCCCTCCCCCTCCCTGCCCTTTGCCCCTCCCCCTCCCTGCCCTTTGCCCCTCCCTGCCCTTTGCCCTGCCCCTCCCTGCCCTTTGCCCCTCCCTGCCCTTTGCCCCGCCCCTCCCTGACCTTTGCCCCTCCCTGCCCTTTGCTCCGCCCCTCCCCCTCCCTGCCCTTTGCCCCTCCCCCTCCCTGCCCTTTGCCCCTCCCCCTCCCTGCCCTTTGCCCCTCCCCCTCCCTGCCCTTTGCCCCTCCCTGCCCTTTGCCCTTCCCTTTGCCCTGCCCCTCCCTGCCCTTTGCCCCACCCCTCCCTGCCCTTTGCCCCGCCCCTTGCCCCTCCCTGCCCTTTGCCCCACCCCTTGCCCCTCCCTGCCCTTTGCCCCGCCCCTCCCTGCCCTTTGCCCCTCCCTGTCCTTTGCCCCGCCCCTCCCTGCCCTTTGCCCCGCCCCTCCCTGACCTTTGCCCCTCCCTGCCCTTTGCCCCGCTCCTCCCTGCCCAACCCACCCCTCCCTACAACCCCCCACCCCCGCCCCTCCCTGCCCTTTGCCCCACCCGCCCCTCCTTGCCCTTTGCACCCTCCGCCCCTCCCTGCCCTTTGCGCCCCCGCCCCTCCCTGCCCTTTGCCCCCCTGCCCTTTGCCCTCCCCACCCTTCTACGCCCCTTGCCCCCCCCCCCGCCCTTCAACGCCCCTCCCCCCCCCCGCCCTTCCACTCCATGCCCCCTGCCCTTCCACGCCCGGGCAACGCCGGATATATCAGCTAGTATTAACTATAGAAACAGAATATTGCAATATCAAGATAGGAGTATAACCCTTTAAGCCTCCCTGTGCTCTCATGTTAGACTGGTTAAAACCTGTCCTGACTGACATGAATACTGAGGGAGAAGTCACGCATTCCACTTCATAATTTTGCATTGGAGTGTGGAATTTGAATAGATCATCTGATTGTAGTAATGTATTTTAGCTAAAACTCTGACTCAGGCCCTCATTCTCTCACGTCTTGATTACTGTAACCTCCTGCTGTCCGGCCTTCCTGCCTCTCACCTGTCTCCCCTACAATCTATCCTAAACGCTGCTGCCAGAATCACTCTACTCTTTCCTAAATCTGTCTCCGCATCTCCCCTCCTGAAATCCCTCTCCTGGCTTCCGATTAAATCCCATATCTCACACTCAATTCTCCTGCTCACTTTTAAAGCTTTACATTCTTCTGCCCCTCTTTACATCTCAGCCCTAATTTCTCGCTATGCACCATCCCGACTCTTGCGTTCTTCTCAAGGATGTCTTCTTTCTACCCCCTTTGTATCTAAAGCTCTCTCCTGCCTTAAACCTTTCTCACTTTCTGCCCCACACCTCTGGAGTGCCCTTCCCCTCAATACCCGACTAGCCCCCTCGCTATCCACCTTTAAGACCCACCTTAAGACACATCTGCTTAAAGAAGCATATGAATAGCACTGGATAATCATGGACACATGATACATAAAGCTTGGCCCCCTGCAGACGCACTTACTAGAATTCCCTCCTACTGTCTCTGTACGTTCTCCCTACCTACCAATTAGATTGTAAGCTCCTCGGAGCAGGGACTCCTTCCTTAATGTTACTTTTACAGTATGTCTGAAGCACTTATTCCCATGATCTGTTATTTATATTATTTGTTATTTATATGATATGTATTACTACTGAGAAGAGCTATGTACATTTATGGCGCTATATAAATAAAGACATACAATACAATACAATATGTGTAAGGTATGAGTTTATGTATGTGATTGATAACACCCCAGGAACTCACATTCGCTGGAAAAATAAATGTAAACATTTTTTTTATAAAAGATTTTTCAATATAGAGATGTATCTATCATAATGTATGTGCTTAGGGATTTGTGATGGCTAACATGATTAGCATTTTATCCCATTAAGATTGAAATAGTATATGTATTAATAGCAAGTCCCACTAAGGGTTTACTTGGATCATGCTAATTGGTGGTTCCTGAGATGCTATTGAACAAATGCTATCACTGATTCCACAATGTTTGCATTTGTATATGATCCCGGTGGCAACTCATGGGCGAATCCAAATCCAAGGTTTCCAAATTTACATAATGAAGGACGGTATGTAAGGGGTTGAGTCTCCCTGAAGGACAATATACCCCTGAGGAAGCAAACGCAGTTTCGCGAAACACGTAGGACTACGTTTTCTACTTGGATCAGAACGTTCCCAGTCTATTGAAAGCCTTGAACATCCATTGTAAGGATCGGCAGTGACCGGCGACGTCATCATGTTGAGGGGGGCGGATCGAGAACGCTGTTAGGAATTGAGGGTGCACGAGCTTCGAGGAGCACGGAGAACGCAGACATCTGTACACAGAACCTCGGGGATTCCAGCCTTGGCTATCACGAGAAGGGATTTTGTTTGTTCTGATCAAAGCGCAAAAGACCAGGGAATTCGTGAGTGAGATTCTGCTAGTGTGAAATTGTTGTCGTTATATTTATAGCAGTATTATGCTATGTCATTCTTTCTATTTCCCTATATTTTGGATACAATGTCCGTGTAATCCATTGGGTTCAAGCTAATCGTGACCAAGCATTACAGCTTATATCTCCCTCCGTATTCATGTGAGTGTTCAGGACAGGTTTTTACCAGTCTAGCATATGAGCTGGGAGGCTTAAAATCCTATCTTGACATTGCAATAGTCTGTTTCAAGTGATCACAATCATTTCTATAGTTAATATTAATAGTACACTGTTCCCAGTTATATTCGTGGTGTGCACGGTTCACTATGACTTTTCCTTATATTTTTTCGTTGAATCAAGTGTCACCATTTTTACATTAACATGCAATTAATATATCTTTAGTGCACAGCAGATAGATATAAGATGACCTGAAAATAAAAGACATATTTATTGTCCTCTCTACTTTAGGAAAACACCTTGGCCTGATAGATACAAACCCATGAATGGCTAAGTATGGAGCGGATAACCTGGAGCTACCATATTCATTTTCACCCAGGATGGCAAAATGCCAATAAAAGTTGGGGCGCTGTTCCTAGAAGCAAGAGTGCAATCCCTTTAAATAAGGAGCTCTCATTAGCCACCATTTAAAAATATTTATGTTATATTTATTCTGTAAACACAGGGGGCAGGGGGAAGAAATGAACATTCAGGTTTGTAAAATACCCCATTGTGCCATCACACTTCAACTACTACATTTAATTTCTTGCACAACGTGTCTAAACAACATGCTTCCTTGCAAACCACAGCTGTCAGAGGTGCTGGAAACAAAATAAAGAGATGTGTGGTTTCTGAACCAGAATAATAACACTATATGTCCATGGAATTATTTTGAATTCAATGATTGAGGCTGCATTGATGTTCCTGAAGCTATTAAGTCTTCCTGTATGATTACGTTCCAAGTGAGACCATTTAGATGAGCAAATATTCCCTTTACTTATTGAGACTTCTTTCTGTTGAGCAAGACTGCCTTACAATGAGTGAAGCTTGGCCTGCTAATGCTTGTCATCCTGACGCTTTGTGCATCAAATTGCTTTCCTCAGGAGCTGGCGGGGCTCGTAGAGGAGGACAGTCTATTGGGGGTTCCCCTATTGGTGTTTGCTAACAAGCAGGATTTGCTGAGTGCAGCTCCTGCTGCAGACATCGCTGAGGGACTGAACCTGCACACTTATCGAGATCGCATATGGCAAATCCAGGCCTGCTCTGCGATCTCAGGAGAAGGGATCCAGGTAATTGACACCTCACACAGCTCCACATTTAATGGTTCCGAATTATATTTCTCCATGTGAAGTTTGGGAACTTTGTGTGTTGGTTTATATTTTTATTGTATTACCATGAATGATAAATACTTGTTTTTACCTAGTGCGGTCACTAAATCTATGGGTTTAATGTAAACCTTGCAATGACTGCACAAGTTAGTAATCCAGAGGCACTATCTCTGTTTCTGTTATTTATACATGTAACCCCTCTATTTCCAGTCTATATGTGCTGTGGCTTTCGGCCCCATTTTAGGTCAGAAAGTGCAGGAATAGTTAATGATCCATTCCACAGCTTCACATTTACTCAGGCTGGTGGATGGAAAATCCAGACCACAGATTACAATGGGTCTAGTTCTCCCTCACCTGCTCTCCTAATCACTAGAACAGGTATTTAGAGCAGAGAGGTTTGCTTTTCAGTCTCTCTCCTTAGAGCCTGGGGGCTGGGGGTGTTGCTGCTCCCCGGAATCCAGTTCGGGGTGGACGGCCCGTTCAAGTATCACAGTACCAGAGGATTTGCCTGGACACTTGGGACCGAGTTCCCACCACGAACAGATAAGACAAACAAATCTTTATTGCTGTATCTAAAAGACTATGCTTTATCTAGTGACCCTAAATGAGAGGGCCTTCTTTTAAACTGGGGAACCAGGTTAGTTGGCCCAGCAGCAGTTAGAGGCTGATTCTGATGTGTAGTTAGATCCCTGAATGGGATAGGATTTGGTTTGGTTCTGAAAAGTGACACTGTGTGAAATGCTATAACACTGATATGAGTAAACCGCTGAAGGTTAAATGTCTGAGTGCCTCCTGCCTACACATGTTAAAGCTGCAGTACCTTACTTGGATGAAAATAAAGCAGGCAGAAGCCTGAGTTAAGCAACGTAATACTTTGCATGTTCCTGTTTGTTGTATAATTAACCCTAGAAGACTTTGTCGGGAAGAACCCAGACAGATGTCAGCGCTACAAAAGAGGGGCGTTTGTCACAATATATATATATATATATACAAAAACAAGCAGCTAGCACTCTAAATAGTAAACAACAGTTGTGGTGCTAGTCCCATAAAAATGAATAAACAAAAGATCTCACCCTCCTTTTGTCAGGTAAAGAAAGAGGCAGCACTTGCTTCCAAGATATAAAAAGTGTATTAAGGCATGTGTAGACAGACAACCAATCCCGACGTTTCTGCTCCGGAACGGAACCTTTCTCAAGGGGGGGTGAGAAAGGTTCCGTTCCAGAGCCAAAACGTTGGGATTGGTTGTCTGTCTACACGTGCCTTAATACACTTTATATCTTGGAAGTGAGTGCTGCCTCTTTCTTTACCTGACGAAAAGGAGGGTAAGATCTTTTGTTTATATATATATATATATATATATATATATATATATTTACTGGTGCTTTACGACCCCTGGGCAACCTTAACACGGCAGCCCTCACTCTTAATGAAAACTATCTCATTCATAAAACACACACATATAGTATGTATGTATGTATGTATATATATATATATATATATATCACACTTATTAAGGTTATGGTGGGTAAAAAAAGTGACAAAAACCCTCCACAGTAAAGCATTTACTATTACTTTACTGTGGAAGGTTTTTGTCACTTTTTTTACCCACCATAACCTTAATAAGTGTGGTGAATACCTACTCTTTATCTCAAAGCAGCAGAGCCAGCAACCAACCTCACACTGATACCCATCAAGGTTGAAACATGTCTGTGAGTGGGTTTACTAGCTTTGCATCTCACCCCAGCCTATGCTTAAAAGCTGTGTTTAAAGCAGCATGCATTGGCTTAAGGGTTGCTCGTGTAGTATGAGCTTGAGACAAAAGGTGGCACTGTGTGCTCATTTGCATGTCATTTCCCAGAATCCCTTTCTGCAGTGGAAGTGCTGTGTGCTGGGCGATAATGGTGAAAGACAGGGTTGCAGACCTGTCTAAGACATGCAAATGAACATACAGTAAGATTTCCATTTGCTATATATATATATATATATATATATATATATATATATATATATATATACACACACACGTATGTATATATATACAACACACACAACAAGGACGCTGTGCTCTTGCCCATTTTATTAGTCCCAGTATCTGATGTAGAAGCTACTTAGGCTAATATAAATGCCAGCACTGCGTTGGAACGCGTATGTCACATATTGGTATATAGTCGCATTGCAGGACTGTTAAGGGTTAAACATTTGTGAGGTGCGTGTGTAATTTGTAATGGATACTCAAGTTGCTGGAAAAGGCCTCCTGGCTGTCTGTTATAAAGTCGCTCTTTAACAGCCCAGCAAGTATCTGCATCTCTCTTCCTATGGACTCTTCTCCTCATAACACACTTTGTGTAGGAGATGTGTTTCTGCCGTTGTCTCTCACTTTCTCTCTCCTTGGCTAGCAGTCTCCTATAAGCCTCCTCTTTCACCATCTGTCAGTGTCAGGCTGTCTCTTAAACCCCACTCACGGTCAACAGGGCTGTCTCTCTGTGTGCCTCTCAGACTGGCAGTCCCTATCGCTGTTTCTGTGTCTCTGTCTCAGACTGGCAGTTGGGCTCCCTCGGTGTCTCTCAAACTGACAATTTGTTTCAATATTTTATCTGGTTTTCTTCTTATTCAATCCCATATCTCCTGTCTTGTGTTGCCAGGCAGATCATGGACAGTGTCTCTTATTCCTTATCACACCATGTGATAGGTGCAGCAGATTTATTCTGTATTGTTCAATGTATATATAAAGTTGTAGCAGGGACTACATATAGTCGCGAGAAAAAGTTTGTGAACCGATATGATAATTACGGATATTTAGGGTTGCCAGGTGTCCGTTTTAATTCCGATGCCTGTCCGGTATAAAATCGTAGGTAATACCGGACATGTGTGTGTTCCCGGTATTACCATTTTTTGCGGCGGAGGGCTGGCAGCGCACGCGCGAGGGCGGCGCGATGGCGGAGGGCTGGAAGTGCTGAGACTGGGGGCGTACGGTGGCGGGGCGGACGGTGGCCGGGCGGCCGGGCAGAGCACTGTGTGAGTGTCTGTGCAGCCTGTCCCTGATTGGAGGAGCAGAGAGCCAATCAGAGGAGAGCGGGGGCGGAGTCCACACCCCGGCGGCCCAAAGAAGTCTGTGTCCTTCCTGGCAATAAGGTAAGGACACAATTTGGGAGGTGATGGGGGCGCCAGGGTGAGGTGAGGTGATGGGGGGCCAGGATGAGGTGAGGTGATGGGGGAGCCAGGATGAGCTGAGGAGATCATGGGGAGCCAGGATGAGCTGAGATGATGAGGGCCAGGATGAGCCGAGGAGATGATGATGGGGGGCCAGGATGAGCTGTGGTGATGATGGGGGGAGATGGGGGTATTTTTAAAATGTATTGGGGAGGTGGGGGTATTTTTTAAATGTACTGGGGAGGTGGGGGTATATTTTATAATGTATTGGGGAGGTGGAGGTAGATTTTATAATTAATTGGGGAGGTGGGGGTATATTTTATAATGTATTGGGGAGGTGGGGGTATATTTTATAATGTGGCCAGTGACGCCACGTGACATGTTGTGTGCCAATGTCATGGCGGCTCCATTTCACACTGCACAGCTATATTGACAGGAGTTGCAGGGGTAGATGCACGGGAAGATGTCGGAAGGATGCCGGGAGATGCCGCCGCCGCCGCCGAAAGTAAGCGTCGAATGTAAAAATGTTATCTCAGGGTTAGCCTTCAGTAGAAGGTGGCAACCCTGGTTACAGGAAACACTTAGTTGAAGTCATTGCTGCTCAAAGGGCTGCCACCAGGTACTGAATCTAAAGGTTTACCTACTTTTTCACACGAGTATTGAATGTTTAATAATTTGTGGATAAATAAATGTTGAAAAAGCATCATGTTTTTGTGTCATTTATTTGATCAGGTTATCTTTATCTATTGATACAGGAAATGTAAGCGCAAACCCAAATTATATTAAAATAATAAATAGTTGAAAAATGATTCAAAAAATAATTAATATCACCAAGAGGAGATGCTGCTGGTGTGAGGAATTTCTCAATCCCTCAAGGTTGCATCTGGAGGAGGTCAGGTAGCCACGAATGCAGAGATGCAGAGGTATTTTATTGGTGTTAATAGTCGTTTGTCAGACCCAGTCCACATTGGGAGTGAGGGGGTGGGGCTCATATATCTCCATTACCCACACTCACCAGGACATTTTATATAGGTCTTAGACATATACGCCCACCCATATATACCTCATTTGCTCACTTATACACCATTAACCCAGCCTATCACCGTTCTTCAATCAAGAAATCAATGAATTATTACATGTTGAACATCTAAGGTCCTTAGAGCACTATCACTGAACTATGTTCTTCTACCTTGCATCTGGAGGAGTACACGGAGCGCAAAAACTCCTCTCACAGGTAAAGATGTTTGTTCACAGGAATCAGGTCTCAGTAAAAGCAGCATATGTTAAAAAGAAAAGAGAAGAAAAAATAGTGCAACACAGTTTTAATACATAAACAAAACTAGAGCAAGGAGCTCCAGTCCACTCACATGCTCCAGGATATAAAAAGCAGTTTAACCACTCTGGGTTCAGGAACGACGCAGCTTTGCTTGGCTCTGCTTAAATCTGCTGAATAGAGTCCTTCTCGTGTCTCTTACTCCCGCACTCTGGCGGCGTCTGACGTCACGGACCTTCTCCTTCCGTCCTTCACTGATAGGGGAGGGGTTGCCCGGCTGGGTAGTCCGCATCAGCGCGAGATTCGGATCTCTCAGCGGGGAGACAGCTATCGGCAAAGCAGAGGCTCCAAACTGCTACTCTAGGACTCTATTCAGCAGATTTAAGCAGAGCCAAGCAAAGCTGCGTCGTTCCTGAACCCAGAGTGGTTAAACTGCTTTTTATATCCTGGAGCATGTGAGTGGACAGGAGCTCCTTGCTCTAGTTTTGTTTATGTATTAAAACTGTGTTGCACTATTTTTTCTTCTCTTTTCTTTTTAACATATGCTGCTTTTACTGAGACCTGATTCCTGTGAACAAACATCTTTACCTGTGAGTGGAGTTTTTGCGCTTCGTGTACTCCTCCATATTTTATCTATTATTGTGGTTCACAAACTTTTCCTCGCCACAGTGCATATTTAATTCCTTGTTTTCTAAAGAGACCTAGCATGGGTAACTAAATGTCTCAAACATGTGTAGAGTCAAAAGCTCAAGGAGTAACACAAGAACAATAATGCAGATAAGCGAGTAGATGTTTTTCCCAGATATAGCAGATCGAATAGATTTTATTATACAGAATTAAAGTATATTTCCAGCTTTGAATCAGTGTTATGTAGGACTCAATATATCTATATGTGTGTCCCTAGAAGTGTGTAATGTGCTTTTGCGCTTTCTTAGATCTTTGTATCCATAACTGATATATTTCTGACTGTTCTGTCTCCTTAGGATGGAATGAACTGGATATGTAAAAACATTGCTACTAAAAAAAAATGAAAACCATTAAAAAAAAAAAAACAGAAGACCACCTCAAAGAGAGCGCATCTGTCAACTGACTTCAAGCCAATTGTGTTCACCGTATTACAACCTAAAACAAACCATAGTACACGATATTACCGTACGTTTCACCAAATAAAGTTACTCCAGCATTAAAAAGCATTGCAATCTTCATGGGGATATTGGAAGCTCACTCAGGAATGGCAGGGGCAGTACAGTACATGTCCTAAAGATGCCTCCGTGCTTGGTCTAACACAATTCATATCATTACTCTTTTGGGTTATATCGTAATGATTATAAAAACTTGGCATACAATAAAAAACTCCCTGCAACTTTAAACATTTTTCTTTCACAACTGAACCTCCAATTCTGGTGGAACCTGGAAGGACAGCCCCTTTGGCAGTGACTGTTCTTGCTTCAGTCACCAGCAGTGCTGTACTCATAAAAAAAAAACAAGACAGTTCAAGTCCCGTAATAATAAAAAACGGTACGAGACAGGACGGTCCCTTGTCCCCTCTCCTCTTTGCCCTATCGATCGAACCCCTGGCGGCCACCATCAGAAAAGATATCAATATAAAGGGAATCAAAATAGGTCAAGAGGAATACAAGATAACCCTGTTCACCAACGATGTAATACTATCTCTGGCGGCGCCCTTGACGTCCCTTCCCAACCTTCAATCACAACTAGAAAAATTCGACCAGGTGTCAGGATATAAAATTAATAATGACAAATCTGAAGCCCTAAATTTATCCCTGGCACCATCCGAGGTAAAACTACTGTGGCGAAAATGGGGGTAATCAGCGCATTAATAAAGGCAGTGTGCTCGGCTGGTTACCCCTATTTCGTATTGGGGATGAAGGGGTTCATTTTTCCTGCACTGTACATGTCTTATTTTTCCCTCTGTCCCTTGCTGTCCCCATTTAGCAGGATTGTATGAGCTTGCAGTATAGTACACCCCAAGCACACACATATGAAAAATATAAGTGTGAGATAAGAGGAACATGTATTTTCAATAAAGTGTATTTTTGCTACAGGTTTTAAACAGGGACAAGCAGGATGAGGTTTTTTCTCTCCTGTCATTTAAATGCACACAAGAACCAAATGTTTTGACACCTCTAAGCTGGGTCACTTGTCTATGCAAGCTTCAAAGGTAACATGCTGGGCCCACTCCTGTAAGTCTCTCTGGAAGTTGCATATCAAAAGCCCCAGGGTCAGGAGGTGTGAATTGGCCAGATGGATGCTAAATAGGAAATCCCGTTGACCATTTGTGCTAGCTCACATCCTGAGTTCCCCCTTCCAGCCTGAGAGGGGCCAGGTAAAGAGGGGAGTGCACCTATGCTAAGTAGCCAAGGTGGCATTGTCGCACATGCTCTGTGTGAACAGGAAGTCCCTAGAGTGCCCACTCTCCAAACTGTGGGCAAGTAGGGGATTGGGGAATGAGAAAATTCCCACGAGGGGGATTGGATGGGTATGTTGGAGACAGGCTTTCAAACCCTATATACATCCCACCCAGGCTATCCCCATTGTCTTTCGTTTTTCATTCTAACATGTGAGCGGATTTCCAACACGCTTCTAATAGCGGATAAGAGCAGCAGCACATTCCTGGAACGCAAAGAGTCTTATTACATCGGAACCAAGGACAAAACTCTGCGTTAGGACACTGTGATTGCTGGGGGTTATCTGATTAACCCCAACGGACCAGAAAAGACTTTGCACATTCGCAGAAGGATTGGGCTGGCAATTTATGTCCTTGCAAAAGGACTACATTTTAAAAGACAATCTTCTGGTGCTTTGCACCTTTTTGGACATTATCCCCTGTTCCTATACCAGTAAGTGTAATTATTAAGTGTATTCTGCAGTTGTCGTGTGTTTGCCTATCAAGGGAATAAATCTCAGTTTATTTTGCTCAACTGGTTCTGCTCAATTGGGATCCACAAAATATAAATTTGTTAATAAGTGCGTCCATCGTGACAAGCATTTTAAACTGGTGGCAGCGTGTGAGATACTGATTGAGCCTATATTGCAGTTCCCTGCGGGGCTCTGTAATATAGTGAGGACCTTGTAGATTGCAAGCTCCTCAGACAAGTGGCAAATTACACACACTTCCAAAGAGCACGAGATAATTCACTAGTCTCTGGACCCATAACCCAGTGGCACCATGAGTCCACGCTCAGGAAGGTTTTGTACCTGGAACCGGGCGCAGCTAGTGGAGAGATGTGTGGGGTACGGTTTCACGACAGACGGTCTGTCCAAGAGTCAGCTGGAGGAGGACTTAGAAGAATATGAGGGCAGGATGGCCCCACCAGCTGCTGTGGCAGCACACAGTACTCAGATCGGAGTGCAGGAGGTCCCTCCAGCTCTGGGGCTGCAAGGACAGGGGGAGGATGTCAGTGACCACCTGGAAGAGGGTGGCGTGGTGCCAGGGGGTGCAGATGGGTTTGCCGCTGCGGCGACCGGACTTGCTACCTCTGGACTCATTGCACTCCTCACCGCCTGGGGAGAAGGGGTTAGCTATGAACAGCGGGTACAGCTCCTGTCGACAGCGCTTGGAAGGACCCCTCACTCCCACCTTGTCAGCGGGGAACAGGATGTTCCCAGAATAACTGCTGTGGAAGCAGCAGAGCCAGCAAATGAATATGTAACCAACAGAGCTTTGGTGAGTAACGAAGCAGTCCCCAGAGAGGCAGCCATTCCGGCTTGGGGGGACCAGTCAGCACCTCAGTGGACTCCCAAACATACAGTGGGCAGCAACACGCCCTATACTGGGGAGTTCAAGCTTGAGAGACGTTGCCATCATTGCCACAAGGTGGGCCACATCCGGCCACATTGCCCGGACCGTGAGCGGTCTGGGGGACCCCATCAGGGGCAACGTTCACAAGCTGCAGGGCCAGTAACCCAGATTGGGCTGGCCCACACAGATGAACAGAGCACAGCCATGGAGCCACAACCAAGAGGGATGTCCCAGGCAGATGCCGCTTTTGTCACCTCAGAGCCAGCAGCAGTGAGCAAACGATATCCAAAGGCACCAGTCGAGGTGCAGCCTGCTGATATCCTGAGCAGGCACCCACGGAGGGTTACCTTTGGTGACCAGCAAGCAGATTTGGGTGCTGCTGTTATTCTGGTACAGCCAGAAGATTTGCTCCCGGGCACCGGGGTGCAAATAACCATGCCTGATGGAGGGCTGCGGTCATTCCAGGGTGCCCAGATCATTTTGGATGGGGGTGCCAATCATGGCATGAGGGAGGTGGGGGTTTTGTCCAGGGTAACTGCTGAGGCGCGCCTTGGCAATAACCTGGAGCCTGGGATCTGGTTGCTGCGGAATTGCCTGCTGTTGCGGCGATTCCTAAGAGCCTGTCATCAGGGATCACAGAAGAAGCAGCCCCTGTCCCCCTACATTTGGGACCTATGGTTCAAGCAGTCTCTGAGGAGACCAGACAGGTATGCCAGACTACTGAGTCGCGACCAGTGACTGACTTACTGTTCCCGTTACATGTTCCTGTTACCCCTGACTTAGAGACTAAGGGTGGGTGATTAGAATTAGGGACAGCAGATAGGGATGCGGTGAAAGCTGACCCCAGCTTAGAAGGTATGGGACTGCGGGCGTCCGAGTCCTGGGAAAGCGGGTGGTCAGACCACAGGCTGTGGCACCACGGGCTCTGGGGTAGGGAGCCAGGTTCTACCGGGTTAGCCAGGGGCTGGACAGGTAGAAGACGGTTAGTGGGACCCGGGGAGGGTAGGCAGCAAGTGTTGCATGTAGCCTTCCCCAGTCCACTAGTGGGGCATCAGGGGGTCACTCACATGAGAACCAGCTGTTGCAGACTTACTTCTGGGCGGAGGCAACAGGGGTAGTGGCTGACTTTGGCCACCCTTGGGATGCCTGCTAGCCAGAGGGTAAAGCGGGTGATTATGTGCAGATGCTCCTGAACCTGTTACCAGGAATGGGGAACATGTTTCAGGAAGAAGCTCAGGCAGTGCCAGGCCTCTTAGGTAGGATAGGGTTTCCTAGGGGGTCCTAGTTGAGCTAGGGGTCCGGGGAGGTAGGCAGGCAGGGGCAGAAGCCAGGGCGAGGGTAGAGCAGCCTTGGGTTCTGTTGTCAGACAAGCTGGACAGGGCACATAGTACCGATCAGCCTGTGCTTCCAGGTGATCTGCATCCTCTGCATAAGAATACCTATGGAGTATCAGCAGAGGTGGAAGACAGTGTAGAGAGGAAGGCAAAGGGGGGGGGGGGGTCAGTCTTCAGCCTTCAGAATAGCCTCTGAGTTTTTCAGGGTGCCATTCAGGATGAGGAATGCTCTGGCTACCTCCCACTGCCTGGTCAGGGGGGCACTAGAGAGAGTGCAGAGGTATGTAGGGACATACAGGGAGAGGATAGTTGGCTTCAGGCAGATCTGGGGTTTGTATCCAGGACAGGTAGCAGCAGTGCTAGCTAGGGTTAGGGAGACAGGGCTTGCTATTATAACAACTCAGTGTTCAGTAGAGAGGGCAGAGGTATTGCCTCTAGGGCACAGGGTGCGTGGCAGGCATCTGATTTCTCTAGGGGCCCCTAGTTACTGTAGGCAGGTTACCCTACAGCCGGTTAGTGGGACTGACCCTCTGACTGATTTGACCCAGAAGCGACTGTCTGTGCTGGTAGTCTGGTCTCCAGCCTGTGAAAAAGCATTTCAGGCTTTGAATACTGCTCCCATACTTGCTGCTCCAGATTATTCCAAAAAGGTTCTGGTGCAGACTGATGCATCAGACTTTGGCATTGGGGCTGTGCTCAGCCCGGTGGGGGGGGGGGGGGGGGGGCAGTGAACCTCCAATGATGTATCTGAGCCGCAAGCTGCTGCCCAGAGAAGGGGCATATGCAACTATTGAGAAGGAGTGTCTGGCCATAGTATGGGCTCTAAAGAAGCTACAGCCCTATCTGTATGGCAGAACCTTCACTGTTATAACAGACCATAACCCCCTAAGTTGGTTACAGAGGGTGTTGGGAGAGAATGCCAAGCTCTTGCGATGGAGCCTTGCCTTGCAGAAATTCAATTTCACCATTCAGCACAAGAAAGGCAGTGAGCACGGTAGTGCTGATGGCCTCTCCCGGCAGGACAATCCCCAAGACCTAAGGACTTCAAAAACCCTCAAGTCAGCCCAACCACCAGAGGAGGTAGCCAGGGCAAACCTTGGGCTATGAGTGGGGGAGGTGTGGCGAAAATGGGGGTAATCAGCGCATTAATAAAGGCAGTGTGCTCGGCTGGTTACCCCTATTTTGTATTGGGGATGAAGGGGTTAATTTTTCATGCACTGTACATGTCTTATTTTTCCCTCTGTCCCTTGTTGTCCCCATTTGGCAGGATTGTATGAGCTTGCAGTATAGTACACCCCAAGCACACACATATATTTTTCATAAGTGTGAGATAAGGGGAACATGTATTTTCAATAAAGTGTATTTTTGCTACAGGTTTTAAACAGGGACAAGTAGGACAAGGTTTTTTTCTCTCCTGTCATTAAAATGCACACAAGAACCAAATGTTTTGATACCTATAAGCTGGGTCACTTGTCTATGCAAGCTTCAAAGGTAACATGCTGGGCCCACGCCTGCAAGTCCCTCTGGAAGTTGCATATGAAAAGCCCCAGGGTCAGGAGGTGTGAATTGGCTAGATGGATGCTAAATACGAAATCCCGTTGACCATTTGTGCTAGCTTACATCCTGAGTTCCCCCTTCCAGCCTGAGAGGGGCCAGGTAAAGTGGGGAGTGCACCTATGCTAAGTAGCCAAGGTGGCATTGTCGCACATGCTCTGTGTGAACAGGAAGTCCCTAGAGTGCCCACTCTCCAAACTGTGGGCAAGTAGGGGATTGGGGAATGAGAAAATTCCGATCTGCTAATCAAAGGACGGACTATGAAATTTTCCGAAGCACAGGAAAAATATGCCCCCGGTGGTCTCCCCCTATTCGTTTTCCTCCAGATCAGACACTTTTTAACAACGATCTTCCACAACTCCAAGTTTGAAAACCGCTCTAATTTTGAAAAGATATGTGCAGTAGGAGCATATCGGAAGGGTCTGATCTCGGGGATTTATATGGGACTAGCACGTGCCCTGATACCCGTCAACCATAGCTATATGCTTAAGTGGACTGCAGACCTCAATATAGAAATAGATAGAGAAGACTGGGAGGATATCTGGGATGCCGCAACAAAAACCTCAATTTGTACCACCATCAAGGAAAATATCTATAAAATTTTATTCCACTGGTACCTCACCCCGAGTAGGCTGAGCCAGGCCTTCCCTGGCCTGTCAGACCTCTGTTGGAGGGGATGCGGCCAGCAGGGAGAGCTGGTACATATACTGTGGACCTGTCCTGTGTTGGGCCCTTTTTGGGATATGATCCGAGCCTTGGTGGAGGAGATAAGTGAGATGGAGGTCCCACTGGATCCGGTGTCATTTCTGTTGGGTAAGCCTATAGAAGGCCTCCCTCCTCGGACCAAAAAATTAACATCCTTTGTACTTACGGCAGCCCGCCGCTCAATAGTGGCAAAATGGAAAAAAACTAGACCACCCAACAGGGAGATGGTCCTCACCAGAATCAGGGAAGTCCGTCTGATGGAACATCTATCAGCTCAATTAAAACAACAACTACAGTAGATAAATTCAACAAAACCTGGGAAGCTTGGCCATATGATTAAACCCCCATAGATTACTCAAACTTTGTTCTAGAGCTCGGTGGACGTCGAGCCCTGGGTGGCCGTCTTTTATGCTGCTCCATCCCTCTCCTCCCCCCCCCCCATTCCTTTCCCTCTCTTTTGCTCCCCTCTTTTTTCCTTTCTCCCTTTTAACTATCCTTCTCTTGAAAAGGAGACGGGTGCACATCCATAGACACCCCCCCTCCGGATGGAGAGGCGGGCTTGATACTCGTGGATCCTAACAGGTTATGCAGAAGCTCTAATATTGTCAATTTGTTCAAAAAAATACCCAATGACTTCTGTACCAGCTTGTTGTGTTATGATATGATGTTTCCTACCCTCTGAAAAAACAATAAAAAATTGGAAAAAAAAAAAAAACAAGACAGTATACTGTACCACACTACCTGAAGGTTCAACATATTTTAAAAGCCACCCCAAATTAAAAAAATGCCCCATAAATCTAGAGTTTTTACTGGGATACCCGTGTCAGCAGCCATGCAAGCACCACCCCTCTCATCCTCTCCCTCCCCCCAATGTATTTCTGACCCCCTTTCACCCTCACCTCATCTCTCACTATAAAGCTGCAGACCAAGCAATATCCTACATGTTTTTTTTTTAACATTCAGTTCTATACTATGAGAAAATATTTGGAGCATTAAAAAAAAAACCTTTGAATTACATTTTGAATGTATTATAATGTAACATCCTTTTTTTGTTTCTATAGCAACCATTTACAAAGTCACACCCCCTTCCTCTTCTGAAACAGGCTATGGCACACCCCTTTTTGAGCCCTGCTCTCTATCAGTGCAGAGCTCAATTGTATGTAGTGACTGCCTAGTCACATGATCTTCCCCACAGAACTTTGTCATATTAATATGCAAATGTGTTCCACGGACTGCAGAATACTCCTCTACAGTCATTTAGTGAACCCCCGAGCTGAATCTTCGCCGTTCGATCACAGGAGAACAGATTGATCGGCAACTTAGCTAATTACTTATCATTGTGTGGATTGAATTGATGCACATATTAAATGGATTTTTTTTAATTAAAAAACGCAGCTTGGACTGCTGCTTTAACCTTAGTCGTGTCGGTCAGAACTGCAGGCTGCTTGCAGAGTTCAGATGGCCATATGTCGTGACGTGGGCGGAAGTTTAAGTTCACAGTGTGATACCTGCCTTACTTCCAGCCCCAAGTCCTGGCACCCGACTAGCACCCTATCTGTCCACCTTTAAGACCCACCTGTAGCTCTGTGGCTGATACTTTACACCTGATACATCGACATTGTTCCATTGCAGACACACTTACCAGAATGTCCTCCTACTGTCTGTACGTTCTTCCTACCTACCAATTAGATTGTAAGCTCCTCGGAGCAGGGACTCCTTTCCCTAAATGTCCCTTTTATGTTTGAAGCACTTATCCCCTTTATGTGTTATTTGTATTATTTGTTATTTATATGACTGTCAGGTGTATTACTGCTGTGAAGCGCTATGTACATTAAGGGCACTATATAAATAAAGACATACATACATACAAAATTGAAACAGGCAGGGGGAAGGAATTAGCCGTGGAGTGAGGCGCAGCAAGCAGAGGCCCCAGCAGCCCAGTGTTGGCTGTGAAAGTTGGGTTCAACTTCCAGTGCCGGGTGGGTCCCCCCGTGTTCTCGCCCCCACGCCCCTGCATTTTGGGATTTAGCGGCACACTAGTTACGTGCCCAAGTGAAGTTATTTTCAAACCATATATTATACCGATTTACCGTAAAGCAAAGGGTATACCCTAATGTTTAAAAACATAACAGGGGGTATGTGGCGTATACCGCTGTCTATAGGATTTCCAGGTGTCCAGTATTGAATCGGACCTATATTTGAACACTGTCCAGTAAAAAATTAGAGGTAATACTGGACATGTATGTGTCCAGTATTACCTCTCTGGACATAGTGACCTGACTGGCTTGGGGCCGCTTGATTTCCCAAAGCAGGGAGAGAGCAGGACTGTTGCTAGGGCAGCTTTTTTCATCATAATTGGCTGCTGCTTGGTAATGCAGCCAATCAAGAGGAGGTGGCAGGAGCCCTGGGGGTTGGGCCAAGGAGAGGAAACAGCATGGAGCAGAGGCGGGTTTGTGTGTCTCTCTAGCGCATCGCACCTTTCACCATTGTGTCCAGCATTTTTGGAGAAGCCACCTGGCAACCCTAGCTGTATACCCTCCACTTCAACACTGGACACAAATTACAATACAGCAATCCCCCTCTGCATGTTTTAATCTTACCTGAACATTGGGTATCCCAAGAGAAAGTCATCCCAGCCTGACTACTGGAAAACCTCTGGTTCCAGAGATCCAACATAGAGGGCCTCAAGACATTGTCTGATATACATGGGTTCTGCTTCCAATTTACTCCCATCCACTCCACTACAGGATTTGTCTCTAATGGTTCAGGGCTTGTGTCCACATCAGCTCTACATTACACACTAAATGTCCTCACGGGTGGCATGCCCTTTGCATTGTTCATTCCTATGCAGTAGGGCCACCATCTGATGGAGGTTTCGTCACTCACTTTCTTGTGCCTTTCTCCTTTCGGACAAGATCAACCCAGTTTCCAGGTTCATGTGTGAGGCATAAGAGGAAGGCGACATCAACTATATAAACTGTAAAATGAAGATTCTGATTTCTGATGGGAAGGTGAAAATACTAGTGAATGAAAAAGAGGTATGTGAGGCTCCCTGTGAACCAGCAGAGATTATTTACAACTGTGTGCGCTTTATTGTGAAGGTACTGTTCCACAGAGCACTCGGAAATTTAATCTGGGAGGTAAGTGTCACGGGAGACCAGGCAGTTTACACCTTTTTACCAGCATCATTCATTGAGCAAAACAAGATAATGAAATAAATTGTAATTTATTCACATAAATTGGCATACACACAGTGAAACACAAAATACAGACGAAAAGCACACTTACTGAGGGTCGAAAACTAGACTCTTCTAGGAGCAGAGAACCCTAAATAAGATGTTTCCCCTGACCGGGACTTAGCCCGAAATCCTCTGGTTCCCAAATCGGCGGAAGTTCCACATGCCACCGCTCCCTTCTCTTCTGAGAACTTGGACTCTTGCAATCCCAGCCGTGACCGCTACATTCAATTATTAGAACTTGGGCGCTAAAAACGGGACTTGCGGGAAGACTTTCCTGGCTTGAAATCGAAGCCGGTTGCTATGCTATTCGCGCAAGAGCAACTTTGAAGAGCCCACCGGCACTTCTGGCGCTAGAAATGGTTAAAGCTCACTCCATTCCACACTCATGGGAACTTGCATACAGCTTGATTGCGACAAATCTAATACAGAGTGCTTTTCCTGGTATTATACAGGTTAATAAGAGCTTCAATCAGACTTAGAACTATGCAACTAATTTTGACAGATTTATTATAAATCATTCTTCCTGGTAATGTACAGGTTATTAAGAATTTATTTTAGTGTTTGGACCCTTGAGACGTGGTCTGCCTTGGAGGGGCTCAAGGGCTTACAACACTTTGGCCAAAGAGTTAAACTAAAAGACCATTTTATTCAAAAGATATCTATATATATATATATATTTAGGCACTGTACCGTGTATTAGGGTCATTGGATGTTGCACTGAGCTCTGTCTGTGTTTCATGTTTTGTCTCTGGTTTTAAAGCTAGAAATCTCAAACCTGATTGACTCAGACGTTTCTTATAATATTTGGAATTTCATTCACAAAATACTACAGCCAATAAGTGCGTGGGAACTTTCTCAGTAGCCAATCAGAGCCAAGCCGGTAAAGAAAGCCGGGTCAGCGGGAAATCTGAAATTGCCAAGGGGCATGCGCAAGTTTGCCACCTCCGTCCCTGGCTATCTCATGCCACCCGCTGGGTCAGGCTCCTCCAGGTCTGGCAGGACAAATGGCAGCCCGGACGACTGCCATTGTTCCCAGGACGTGGGTACTTGAGCCCGTCCCTGCTACCCAAATGGCTTTCACACCTCTGGCAGCCTCTGGCTACTTTGAACTCCGATATCCAGCAGACTTACTGGCACCAACTTGGTAGCCCTGACATTCAGTCTGAACATCGGTTCCGAAAGTCCCAGCTCATTATAGTACACAACAGTACATTTCAATGTATTAAATAAAATAGACTTTAATACATCCCTAAGCCCTGGGTATGGGGAAAAGAATAGAAAAGTAGACTTTATTTTCTATCAGCTTGTCCTCTCCACACACTGTCTATTGGACTTAGACTGGACTCAGAGTCCCCTCACAACCTTATCTACGGTTGGAGCACCAAAAAACCCAATACAGGCTACATGGGCATTAACTGGGGTATTCTCCTTAACCTAGGGACCCCTTTAGTTACAGGGACACTTACCCTCCCTTTGCCCCATTTACCTTTCTGGGCTATGCTGAAGCAGGGAACCCTAGCAGTGAGTCGTGCAAGCGTTCTCAAGGGGAGATATTGCTGGGACAATGTGCCTACATGTATCCGAGAATCAGGCATGATTCCCGGGTACATTTTTAGGGGAACCCAATTACCTAGGCACATTCTGACAACAATACCTCCACAAAACCTCCCTTGAAACTCATGCCTCAGCAATCCCTGCTCGCTGGCATGCCTGGAAAGGTAAAAACACAAACATTCTTTATTTACGCAAAAGTACAGTTTAAACATGCAGCATTACTGGGCTCAAGAGCTAACTCTCTTGAACCCTTATTTTCTGATCAGGGGCAATCAATAACGGGCTTAACTTTTATTTAAATCCTGGTTATCCCCTCACCATCACAGTAAGTGCTTATGGAGATGCTGCCCCTCCTTTTGCAGACATGTCAACCTCAATGGACTGAAAATCAGTAAGATTTTATGGTTCAGGGCCATATAATGGCATTTTAATGGAAAAGTGTGAATTTGTATCAGTCAGACTCCATCGATGTCTGTGAGACAGCTTGTGCTAAATATCAGTAGAGACTCACAGAAAATCTGTGAATTAACATCTGCTTTTACATCTTGGGGTGTGATTATTTCCATGGCCATGCCCAGCATCCTGCATTTTATATACTATTTGTGAGAGTGGGTTATAAATATATATGTGTAACGGTGTTTCCCACACCCAATCACAGATAGGGGCCATTACAGGCTGTATGGTGCATATACCTGCTGGCAACAGGAGGGCCGAGTCGTCCGTCGATGGTAGTGGGGACACAGGAACAGGCTTCTGGGGTTCATACCCCACATATCTCCTTAGCAGTGCAGCGCCTCCATCTGCCGTGGACTCCAGGAACTGAAGGTGATCTTCCACTGTAGAACTTATTACCTCTCCACCCTGTAAGGTCACGCACCAGGCAGGAAGTATATTGCAAACAGGAACGGGTTTATTACTATACTCTGTAGTAACAGGAACAAGGCAGGATCTGCCCAATACAGTCTCTCAGGATTCACCGGATGATGGTCCCTGGACCGCCACTACAGGCCAAGGGCATGTGCAGCCATCCTAGCTCTTCCCCACCTCCCTAGCGGAGGCAGAGGTATGGTCCACCCTCACTCTCCCCCGGAGGGAGGGCCCCAATCTCAGGCTCCCAGTTGTGTGACATGCCTAACTCAGAGGGGAAGGAACAACTAACTTTAGGGCAGTCCTGCCCTTAAGTACAGCCAGGAGGCGGGCACCCCGCTGTCCCAGCTACAACAGGATGTACCACCCCCTGCTGTCACTCAAGTGCAGTACCAAAGGTGAGGGGGAAAACCCCATACCAACTACTGGCAACCTGATTGTACCAGCGTTTACTGCCAGCCCAAAGGCAACATAGTAAGTAGCCATACCCAGCCATGGCCACATATGTATATACAATTTTATCCTGGTAAAACTTTCCAGTTTCTACTTTACATTGTGGTGGGAGATTTCAAATCTGCACTGGTTGACGCTTCGTATGACCAAGTACTTGCTGAGGCAGTTTGAACTATTAAACATTTTACATTAACACTTTTGCTGCCAGAGTGAACAGTGACTGAGCAATACTGGCTATGAAACGGTTAATGCACCCCCCCCCCTAAATAAATAATTTATGTTAAATGGTGCTCATCTCTGTGACTGAATAGTTATAAAAACAGCAATTGTAGCAGAAAACTGCAAATCTGTCACTTCACTAAAGTGCATTCCAGATGAGAAAATATGAGTGAAGTCTGACTCATAACTAATGTCATTCATGGCATAAAGAGTCAAAATCTCATTGATTAGGGTCCTTGACGTCTGCAAGAGAAGACAACGTTTCCCTCATGTGCACCTCATGCAACCCATGGATATACACAGCGGACAGTTTTATCATTGTGTACACAAGACTCCATCTGAAGAGCTGCTGGAGCAGGCAGAGATGGAAAACTACATTTCCCATAACCCTTTGCAGTTGGGTGCGTGACGTCACACGGACGCGCGCTTCCGCTGGCGCGCGTCCCTGCGCACGTGTTCCTGTTGCGAGTGATCCTCAGCTGCCTGGCTGCTCTGTTATCCCTGCGCTCAGCACCATGCCCAAAGCCAAGCAGAAGCGCCGACACACCTTCAACTACAGCGTGAACAGGAAAAAGCTTAAACGCAAGGCGAAAAAGAAATCCGCGCCCAGGATCGCATGGTGAGGAGGAAACAGGCGCAGGGCAGCGAGGCCTGAATGTTATTTGTTACTAGGGAGGATCGCTGACTGATGAGTAATATCCTTTGTGGCATGTAGCTGCTGCTCTAGGTGTCCAACAATGTTACTGTGTTAAGAGGGATCAGTAATGTTACCTGTTTGGGGTAACCAGTAACACCAGTCACTGCCACACTCGCAAACCTACTTTAACGCTTAGAAAATTGCAGTTTTAATTCCACTTCCACTCTCCCACCTCTTGGTATAATGTGAGTGTGTGGTGTCTTTTGCCCGCAGTCGTGACACAACAGGAGAACCTGCTAGGCCCAAGTAGCTCCACCTGGTGTAAGAGGAGTGTAGAGAACAGTGGTGTGTTCAGCATTTGCAAGCATTGGACATTTTAAATAATTCAGAAGCCCAGTTAATGTTTTGTTTATTTGCAGCTACTGAACGGGGACAAACCCCTTTGCTGCTGTAAAGCGAAGGCTAGCTGCACTAGTTAAGAAGGAACAAAACAACAAATCTTGAAATGAGATTCTGTGTATTTGCTAGTAGTGCAATGTAAATGTTACAAAGGTTCCTAATGCTGGTCGTGTTGTCTTTTGTTT
Source organism: Ascaphus truei (assembly GCF_040206685.1). NCBI lineage: Eukaryota > Metazoa > Chordata > Amphibia > Anura > Ascaphidae > Ascaphus > Ascaphus truei. Next base: position 132,537,853 of record NC_134487.1, read on the forward strand.
TCAGTAATGAGATCAGAAATGCATGGGATGACACAAAGTCAGTGGCTGGGAATTTGGCAGATATGGGTCTTGCTGTTGACCCCAACAAAACCCTACCAATCCATGGAAACATGGTGAGTCTTCATTGTGAGAAAATAAAGACGAATTTCCATTGTGGTTAAAAATTACTTGGCAAGATGTTTTTATATCACTGAGAATGTGCTACTGTTGTATGTCCGCTATATCTTATGTTGTGCAGACCCTTTACACACTGGGCTTTCTCTGAAGCAAAGCTATACAATAGAAATTAAGGCTATTTGGTACAAAAAAACACAAATGCACACGTTTCAATGGCGACACATCAAACACCCGGCTGAAGCAAGGTAAGTGCAGTGTTGCAGGGGCCTCACGCGATCCCCCGGCATTTTAATTTAAATGCCTTAGGGAAGAGCATGGGGTCTCTGCAATCACCCGCGCTCCACTTGACAAATCTCCTGTCCCCCAGTTTGTGCACCGCTGTTCTACATGTATGCAACACAGATCATGATGGCCAAAGTGGTAAAGAACATAATTTATAATAGTGTTACTGGCTTACACTAAAAAAAAAATACTTTTTGTATGTGGAACATTTGGAACCACAAAGCGTCCCTGAATAAGTGATATTTAGGTCATCTGGCCAAAAAATTCCAACAAATGAGACTGCTTAATATCCAAGGCCAGTGATCCTAAAACATGCTTTGATCCTCAATGTTTATTAATATCTCATCGCTTAGTGAAAACCTCCATTAGCTTTTTGAGAAATTCTGCGACTTCATTTTTTTGTGTGCGCATTCTTACATTTAGCAGCCACTGAGTTTCCAAGACATGTTTTGTAACTGAGCCCTAATCGCATCAATGTTGAATTAACGCGGTACTCTTTACTCTGTCCGCTTGGAAGTCAGAGTAAAAAATACCCAATGCTACATCCAATGTGACAAATACACAGTTAAATATTTCAATGTTGGTATTCTCATGAGTAAGGGTCATTTAGTTAAACCCGGTGGCCAAAGCATTATAAGGCCTCGGTCCCGCTGCGCTCGGTGGCGCGGGCAGCCACACGCGAGTTCCTCACCAGCAGGGGAATCCTCCCGAGCCGGTCCCCCCTGGCTGCACAGCTTACTACACGCTGTGGCGCGTCAGCCGCTATGGGATACAAGAGAATGGTGATCCCTAGCGTTGACGCGTCACGTGGTGTGGCTGTGAGCCAATGGGGAGGGGAGGGGAGGCTTCGGGGAGCGGGGAGGAGTGTGGAGAGAAAGCAGCGTGAGTGCCTGTCTGTGTGTGTTTATGTGTGTGCCTGAGTGCCTGCATGTGTGTGTGTGCCTGTCTGTGTGTGTGTGTGTGTGTGTGTGTTGCTTTACTTACCCGAGCCGTGGAGGGGGGGAGAGTAGCGGGTCCCTCTGCTCAAGCCACGCCCCCCTCCCTGTCAAGCCTCCCACTCCCGCTCCCTACAGACCGCATATTGCGGTCTGTGTATGTCAGCGCACCGCCTGTCTGCAGTGCGGGCGCGCTGACTCTAGGAGCGGGGCCTAAGCCTGCAGCCACTTCACTGCATGGCCAGTATGCAGGTCCTAACACTACCTGTGAAAATTCTCATTAAGCTCACCCCTCCCCACTTTTTAAGTAGCAGGTATTTTCATGTACCTGTGCAGGACAGGTCCACTGAGGCCATTCTCCCTCCACAGCAGAGGTAAATGAGAATTGTCACTGGTGGTGTTAGGACCTGCATACTGGTCATGCCATGAAGTGGCTGCAGGCTTATAATGCTTTGGCCAAAGGGTTTAACTAAATGACCCTTACTCATGAGAATACTAACATTGGTGTATATAACTATGCCTGTCCCTCCCCTGTCAATTTAGACCCAGCTCTCACTGCTGCAGACTGAGGCCGGGCCCGGCGTGCTATCAGCTTTGAGAACGAAGTGCCGTGCCTGGCTGTAGTTGCAGAGATCGGCCCATATTCCTCCCACTGCATGTATTAACAATCTAACCTGCGAGGGAGAGGAGGCAGCCTCGCCAGCTCCCAAAACCCACTTGCCCCGGGCGAGTGGGTTTGTCGAGCTCTGTGTATGTGTGTGTACATACATACATACATACATACAATGTGTGGGTTCTGGGGTTAGAGCTTGCAGGGACTGTGTTAATGGAAGTCCCGAGTACCAACATTTTAATTACCCTAAAATAAGTTACCTGGGCAGCAGCTTTTAAACCACAGCTATTGAAACAAAGCCTTAACATACCCCATGCAAATAAGACTAAAACAATGTCAAAACACATTATTTTGGTTCCTACTCAATATGGTAAAGTGGGTTTACATACTTGCCAGCACATTAACTGCATTGCCCACTCCTCGTCACATTGTATAGGATGGGTTTCTTGTTTAGGAACCATTATCCCATAACATACCTGATGTGCGTTGTTGGCCTCGGAATTTCAGAAACCCTGCAGACTGTCTTGAAACATACAGTCCAGTTCTAACTTTGTATGGTTTGGGAACTTGGCTCAGTAGGTTGAAAAGTAATTTAGCTTCTTGCAACTGCGCTAACTGAAATGTCTCTCTCCTCTGCTACTTTTGACAGAGCAAAATATAAATATTGCTGTACATGTTATCAGGAAGCTCTGGAACAGAACCCACAGGGCCGCCCCAAAAGGACTGCTGCTTGTGTGGTGTAGTTGAGCTGTATAGTGCTGTAAAATTTCTCCCCCTCCCACCCTGGGGCCAGCATTATGGGTAGCAGTGATAATAGCTCGGCTGAGAACCAAAATGTTGGTACATCGATCTGTCTGCATACATTGTATTTATTGCGCTGCAGTCCTGTATTAAATGTTACATTTTTCGGGAGCTGATGTTTGTTTGCTGAGAACTGGTCGGTTTACCTGTTTCTTTTCATACATATTCTTATTCTTGACACAGGTGACGAGCACGAAAGTCGAGCAGAGCCATATTGTCTGTAAGCCATATGTGGTTGAAGGTAAGAGTGATGCTTTTCCTGCCTGTATTAATAAACATGCACTGCACGGTGTTGGGGGAGCAATCACAGGATCAGAACTGCTGTAGGGACTGTCGGTGCGTCTGTGTAATGCAGACAGACATGCACCCTGGCTTTTAGCAGAGGCTCGGGGCATACGTTTTTTTACAGCAATAAAAAGGCAACAGTTGTAGTCTGTTGGGTACCTCCCAGATTATATACATGGAACAGGTATATACATATAGTAAAGTTTCAGAACTATCGAGTCCTTTCGTCAGACAATACTCCTGTATAGAGTAGTGACAAGTATGGCTATTGTCTGCACCCCACATTCAATACATTCATATTCTAGAGTAGAGCCTCAGGAACAGCAGTGACCGCTGCTAACCCTTTGTATTCCTTGTGCCTTTAAGACTTTAGTGACGCTATATACTGATAATTGAATAGGTCAGAGGGCAGGAAGGAAAACATCTAGCAACTTGCTAAATGTCTGATTGTAATCAACTTGCATGTATTCACGAAGGAAGGTGGCTACTGCGTTGTATATCTGTATAGTGCAAGTCTGTTAATGTTTGTGTTGGATATCTTAATCGGATAATTTACCTTGATGTAACTCCGTGTGTATATCCCTTTCCTTAAGAGCATAGTATTTTTAAACATGCAAAACTTTAAGATAGCGACTCCTGAGGTCAGATTGTGTTTGAGTTCAGTGTTTAAAAAAAAAAGAAAAAGTAATGCCACCCCCACACCCCCTAATAATAACTTAACATAAGCTGATGGTTCGTTGTGCTAAACCAACGATTAAAAAAAAAAAGCTGAACTGCTTATTTAATTGGCATTTTCTGTAACCTTTATAGCCACTGCCGATCTAGAAAACAGGTTATTGTAAAGCTGCAGACCAAGCAATATCCTACATGTGTTTTTTTTTTTTTTAATCCGTTCTGTACTATGAACAAATACTTTTCGGCCTTTTTTTCCCCCCAACAACTCTAAATTACATTTTTATTGTATAAGAACATAACAAGCATTTTTAGTTTGTATAGCAATCATTTACAAAGTCACGTCCCCTTCCGAAACAGGCTCTGGCACACCCCTTTTTGAGCTATGCTGTCTAACAGTGCACCAATTGTATCTAGTGACTGCCTGGTCACATGATCTTGATCTTCCCCACAGAACTTTGCATCTTTGGTCCTCTTCTGCTGCACTTTCGCCATTTAGTGCCTCCCCCCGAATCTTCGGTGATCGATCAGCAACTCGGCTAATTATTGTGTGGGTTGTATTAATACACATATTAATGGGGAACATTAAAGCAGTCCAAGCAGCCTTTTATTTTTTATTAATCTCCTAGGAAGTAATATTTTCAGAATTTACAAAGTGTGGAACTGCTAGAAAAAGTGACTTCATGTAGAGTAGATCGGTGGTTAAAGCAGCAATCTTCGTATGTCTAAGTTACCGTGTGATTGTTTATAGGACTGCAGGCTTTGGCCAGCCTGCCATCCAAAAAGACTGGTATGGGCATCTCTTCGGACATGATACAATACGTTCGGCACATGGTTGAAAACTATGGTGAAGACTACAAGGTATAGCCTGCTTTATATTAAGGATTCAGTGGTGTGGGGGAGAGAAGTGTAATCTGCGATGCCTTTCAGATAGATGCATTAACGCAAGGCAGACTTTAATAATATAGGTGCAAGAGCATGTCACCTGTAGGTCCCACAAGGACTGGACCACTTAAACACTGGGAGATACAGAAAGTGAGGGGGGTAAAGGGACACAATCATAAATAATTGGAGAGAATGACAGTTTCATTGTATCAATAACCAAATTAAAATATTTCACCAAGTAGGAAAGAGTTGGGAACCACTGTTTCATTAAGTTTAATCCTGTGATATCCTTACCGAAGGCTGATATTTACAGTATATTGCTAAATGTTAGTATGGCGGTCTTCTAATTGATTAACATTGCAGTGATCCACAATATAGAAAAGCTTCAGCACCCATGCATTTGGAGGGATTTCTACCTGAAATGTTACCTAGCAAGTTTTACCTATTCTACTATATAAACATTGATTTTGTCTTGTAAGCGGTGTAATTTTCCTGCTGTTTCCATTTTATTACTGGGCTGTGTCTATTATGTCACACACTTGGCAATTGATTCTGAATAGATAGCAGTTGGATACACTAGCTTTGCACTAAGGTTTTTTTCCTTTTGGCTCCTGTAGGCAATGGCCAGAGATGAGAAGAATTATTACCAAGATACACCAAAACAGATCCAGCACAAAGTCAACCTGTACAAGCATCATCACGCAAAGGAGTACAAGGCTCTGACCTCACCCCAAAAGGAACCCTAACCGACCCCACTTTCTAAAGGACAGGACAATGTATATTCAGAAATCAGTGCCCCTTTCTGATACAAAGTGTCATGGCAGCAGGTAGCGAGCAGCCCTCATGGGAAGGTCATTTCCCAAAACACATCACAACGTTGTAGGGTCAAGAACCAGAGTAGGCTGTATATGACCGGCTTCATCGGAGGCAGATTTCGCTAAACTAGCGAAGGACAGTTGGGAAATATATATATTTTGTTTTAATTTGGGGTGGGGGCTGGGAACAGATTCTAAACCTATTATTGTGGCGTTTGAATAAAATCATTTTTAGTATAAATTGTGGCACAGTATTTCTTAAACATAACTGGGTGCAGACAGGGATTGTCTAAAATGTACGTCCTGACTGCAGAAAAAGTCTGGCAAGAGAAATGAGCGCAACTCGTAATTAAACATTTTATTCCTCTTTTCAAAAATAATTTTTCCCCTTGGGGGAGAATAAGTTATTTGAATAGCAGCAAAATAAAACAAACCCTTTCCTAGTGGGTCGAGGGTATAATGTGGGCCTGCCCACAGCTTCCCCTACATGGCACTGGTGAAGGTGTGGTAACACACACGCACACAATTCTCTGACTTCCAAATCTTAACAGACCGTGTGTGGCAAAGCCTTCAACACCAGATTATGCAGACATCGAATAAGTCACACATCACGCCTAATAGCAAGTGGATGGGCGATCATCACGGGTCTAACTAAAAACCTAGACCCCCTTCAGGTATCACTTTCCAGAAGTGTGGCAGTTGGTTTGCAGAGTTTCCGTATGAATCGGTGTTGGTCCCTCCGCTTTGTGCAGCTTCTCCTCCAGAAGTAACCTCACCGTCTGTAAACTGGTGCTGTGGCCAGCACAGTCCGATATAGCATTAGTTCCCAGCAGCGTGACGTCCCTTAATCCGGCAGTCCGGTGTAGTGACAGCTCAGAGTGGATATCGGAGGTGCCAAGAGCAGTGTTGCGGTCCTAGGAAAGAAAATGAGAAATGCCCTTGATTCTCAAATCTGGGTGGGAGAACTTGATCTTATATTGAAGGGCTGGTATTTCTTTATGCCCAGTGATTTAATATGTCGTTTTATGCAGTATGATTTGTGATATTCATTCTAATTCAATTCACCAACACCTACGTAAACACGAAATATGCTGGGGTTTATTTTATACACGTCTCGGAAAACACAAAGCTTAGAAACGGATATCAGAATAAACATTGGAAGTAGGATTTGTACAAGACTTGCTACTCTAAGATGAATTCCAAGTACTAGAATCTACTCCCTGCTGTAACTCCAATGCTCCGCAGTGCATATCGGTTACACTAGCCAGCATAATGTTAGATAACAAATGTTAAAATTAGGTGTCAATTTTCAAACAAAAACCCCTTGTCTAGATCTTTTACCTGCTTATTTGCCAGCACCATCAGGGGTAGCTGTGGTGCCTGTTCCAGAAGCCTGTGCAGTTCATGTCTAGCCAGTGGCAGGCGCTTGTCATCTGTAGAGTCCACTACGAACACCATGATATGGGCATTCTTCAGGTACAGATTCCAGTATGTACGAAGATTCTGGCTGCCCCCAACTAACAGAGTGATAGACTGGTTTATACAGAAGATCGGTGACTCCAATTAAAGTTCCATTCAGCAACATTCAAATGATATACTGCACAGACTGAGATTTACCAACCTTCGGTACAGGTTAACACACTGCAATCCTGCGTTGACTGCCACTGACTGGCAGTTAACATAATCTCAGTGCGTTAACCCGTACTGGAGGTTAGTGAATCTCCCTTAAGAGCAGTCTGGTAATCTTCATGCAGGGGTTGACATACTATTCTGTATCACCAACTGCTTCAATGTTAGGCAGTTGAAGGATTGGTACAGTTAGCTTTCCATACACATTTACAAAATACAAACCTGTATATAAAAATCAGCATTTAGTAGTGATACAAACAAATGCAGGAATAGCATTCATAAACGTGAAGTTTGAAAGACTCCGGGCAGCAGTTTGAGAGATACTGGGTGGGTTGAGGTATTGTTGGATTCATTAAACCTGTTTTGCACAGTCTGCAAAACTACTTTTATCCACATGGTAAATTCATCTTAAATCTCCTCCCCCCTCCTCTGCTGGCAGCCCATCTCTTCAGATACAGGCAGGGGGTGATGGTATGCGGCGGCTGACAAGGGGGGACAGCCAGGGCTGCTGTCCCTGCGTGTTAGGGGGCCCAGCACCCAGCACGGCTCTGAGATAAGGCAGGAAGCACAGAGGGAAATCCCTGCCTCTGCAGGTGGGTCAGGGCAGGGCCCTGAGATACAGCAGGAAGGACAAGGGAAAATATATGGGGGATTAAATAAAGAGAATGGCATGTGCGAGAAAAGCAGTAGGAAAAAAGACTGGGTGAAATAAAATAAATACATGATGGGAGAACACGAGAGAGAATGAGATGAGTAGTGTAAGGCTGAGTCCAGGGTCAGCGCCCGTGCTGAGGCGCGCTGACGCTTGTCAGTGAGTCCCTGCAGCCGCAATGAGAGCGGCTTTAGCAGAGGCTCGCGCCCGCACGCGTGCGGAGGTGTAGTTAAATTTTTTTTAGTTTGAGCGCTCACGAGAGAACAGGGCCGGTCACGTGAGTGGTTCGCCCAATGAGGACGAACCAGCTCCGTGACGTCACTGGCCCGCCCCTCGACACACCCCCGGATGGCGCGGGAACTAAGGCCAGGGAAAGCACCCGCTTTCCCTCAGCTTCAGCGCGCCTCCGCACGGCTGCAGTCACCATGGACTCAGCCTAAGAAGGAAAGACATGCTGGGGGGGGGGGGGGGGGGGACGACTAGATATGCTGGGGGGGAGGAGGAGAGACATGCGGGGGAAAGAGAAATACATGAGATGGGGAGAAACGAGACACAGAAGGGGAAAAGATGGAATTACATAGGGTGTGAGAGACACACTAGGGGGAGGGGGGCACATAGAGACATGATGGAGCAAAGCAGACCGAATGTGATGTAAGATTTGCAGGGCCCCCATTCTTCGTTTGTTGTGGGCCCTCGTCGTTAAATGGAGGGTAAGCCGGCAGAGGAATTAGCAGTTGCTACAGAGGCAGAGTAGGACGTCTATGCTGTCAGAGCGCGCTCTTCCCCTGCTGTCCTGCTCTGCAGCAACTGCCAATTGCTCTGCCGGCTTATCCTCTAACACCGGGGGCTCGCTGCCGCCGCATCCCCCCACTTGTCTCTTACCACCCACAGGTAGGCATGGAGGAGGGAGAGAGAGATGGTGATGAGGGAGAGAGCTGATGATAGTGATGAGGGGGAGGGGGAAGAGAAAAAAGTTGCAGTTAGTATTATCTTATATTATTTTGCTAAAAAACCCTAACCCTAATTAAAAAAAAAAAAGTGCATGGTGAATTTTACTCAACTTGAGAAAAAAAAAAAAAAAAGACCAATAGTATTTGAGAGAAAAAAAAAAGCTATGACATCTCACTGTGGATGGGTGCAGAGAGGTTCCCACCCTCTACTTTACCCAGTGGTAGATTTCACATAAGGCCCGGCCTTGGGGCGGCAAAAATGTCCGCCCCCATATACATTTGCTGCGCTCTCAGGCCTAATGGATCCATCAATGACGTGTTTGCTGAGCAAGAAGTGCGGAAACGGAACTTCTGTCTTAAAAATAAATGGAGTACATGAGTAATCTATATTTTATATTTAATCTGTATTTGTGTGTGCAGTATATTCAATTTTGAATCTACTGAATACGTTCACTTGTAATGGGGCCCTGAAGAAAAAAAATGTGTGCCCGGGAGCCCACACATGTCTAGCTACCCTTGTCGGTAAACGCTAGCAACCCATAGCATATAAAGAGGAGCTGGTTTCCTTCTCTGACAGTGGCAGGTGGAGACGATAAATGAATTCAGGAATTGTGTCTTAATTGGTCTGCTAAATGCTCGAAATAATTCTCATTTTAAGAAACGGATGAGAAATTAATGAATTATTTATAAAATGTTTTACCATGAAAGTAATACATTGAGAGTTACCTCTCGTTTTCAGGTATGTCCTGGGCATAGTGTTAAAATGACAAATAATACATGGTTACGAATACAGTTACATAAGTGAACAGCATACTTAAAGATAATATATATTATGGGCGTATGTAACAGTTACAGACCAGATTAAAATGTGAGACATCTTTGGTTTTGAAAGAACGTAGACTGGTGGTGGATGTGAGAGTCTCTGGTAGGTTGTTCCAGTTTTGGGGTGCACGGTAAGAGAAGGAGGAGCGGCTGGATACTTTGTTGAGCTTTGGGACCATGAACAGTCTTTTGGAGTCAGATCTCAGATGATAAGTGAATGGCTGCTGAGAGACCATGTTAGTGTCTCACGTTTGTCCCCCAACCACTGGATTCCTGTTATTTGGATTTTATTCTTAGTGTTTATAGAATTACATTAAATTTACCAGTTGAAGGGCACTGGGCTAAATACCGAAGCTTAAATGTGGACACAGCTACAGAATGACACGAGTGAAAAATATGTGCAATTCTGAAGCAATGTGATCAGCAATATTAGGTTTGAGCCCCACATTACTCACCCTCCAGCAGTTCAATCCTTAATCCCTGGCTGAAGATGGTGGCCGAGTTGAATCCATGGGTTGGCGCAGAGCTCGACCTGGTGGTGTTGGTGCTCAGGGCGTAAATAATGCTGCTTTTACCGGCTCCGTCCAAACCCAGCACTAAAACCTGTCTATCCAAGTAGTTACCCTGTATGACGGTAAAAGACATGGCCATGGTTACAAAGGGACCCGAAAATGCAGCGAGTGTTACAGCAGAAGAGTGAGGAAGGCTGTGCCCAGTGGGAGAGACAGGGAAGGCACCCAGATCAGATGCAAAAGAAGGATCTACATACATATATATTAGGCTTGAGATATTAATCTACAGACCTGCTGCACTATTAAGCTCTTCAAAATGACATCTAATAATTCAGGGATGCTTATTTTCCCCATCAGCCGTGTGGAAGCCGACGCCTTTGGGTTGTGGTGTCACAGGATGAAGCGCATTGAGATTCATGATCCCTGGCTCTGGCTTCTGCGCTTCAGGGACAGCAAGAAGCGGTTACTTTGTCTCGCTGCTGGGAAATGGACAGGTTGACACTATTCCAGAAGGAGAAGCCTTGAAATTAGTAACGAATCTCAGTGCTCTACATCCGTGCAGTCACCAGGTACATTTGTTTTAAACATTTTTTATAAAAAAAAAGTATCCTGCATGGAAGAAATCTGTTATTCTTTCATGCGAGGAGGTAATGTCAGACAGCAGTCCTACTTAATGTCATTGTTTCCTTAATGTAATCCAAGGGTGCGCAAACTTTTGGCCTTGCGTCCCCCCACTGCCTGCTCAGCCCCAGTGCTCGCACCCCTTTTCCCCCCCTGGTACCCAGCATCAAAAGATGCAGTGGGGTCACGTGACATCACATGACCATGGCGACACGTCGCCCGAAGCCGTGGGAGAGAAGGTAAGTGGGTTAGAGGCCTCACGTGCTCCCCGGCATTTCATTTAAATGCTTTGGGGACGATTGTGAGACCTCTGACCGCCGCACCCCCCCAAAAAATCTGCCCCCCCCCAATTTGCGCACCCCTAATGTAATCTGTTCATTTTCCTGCCTGAGGGGCTAGCAAGACAAAGGGTTAAACTAATTAATTTATACAAAGAAACTCAAAGTGAATATTTCCCTTTGAGGTTTGCTGTCTGTGAGTAGGTTTGCTGACCATACACTTCTTTAACCCAGTCCGTGCTAAAAAGCTGTATCCCAAATGTAGTGTAAGGTGCACCGCACGAAGAGCTGGTCATGTGGCAATAAAAATGTGATTTATTCAAGCTGCATTAAAAAACGGTGAAGGGTACCTTTCACCGTTTTTTAATGCAGCTTGAATAATTCACATTTTTATTGCCACATAACCAGCTCTTCGTGCGGTGCACCATACACTACATTTGGGATACTCTTGGACTTTGGACACGGTTGCACGCTCGAGGGCCTACAGGGGAACAACAGTGAGTACTTTCATGCTTTTCATATGTTACCCGAATGAGAGGGAGAAGGGATGATACTTTCACTGGATATCTCCAGGGAACAGTGCATTATTATATGCGGAATTGGAATTGTACCCGAGTTATTATTATTACCCTGTATGGTTACCTTTATATACATGAACTGAAAATTTTAAAAGGACCAAGCATTTGAGCTCCTACGGAATCTTTATATACTGCGTGCTAAAAACCTGCGTAATACGGCAGGCATAAGCTTATAGGGATCCATGTTAAAAGGGATACGTAAAAAAAGTCTGTGCTCATTTGCATGTCATTACCCAGAATCCCTGGCGGCAGTGGAAGCATTGTTTGCTAAACGATAATGGGGAAAGACAGGGTTGCAGACCAGACGGAGACTGTGCCACAAGAGGAAATATAAAACACACGCACTTTTTTTTTTTTAAAATAAGCTTTTCAGCTGAAATGTTCTCCTCACCCTTAGCTTATTAGGCCCTGCCCCAAACCTCACAACAATGCCCACCACATCCTTGTCACGGGACCAAACAGGATAAAGGGAAGTGAAAAGGCAGGTTACCCAAACAGTAAAAAGCAAAAAAAAAGGTAGGGCTTTTGGAAAGCTTTAAACGTGTCTTCATTTGATGGCATGAGTGGGTGTGGAATCATTTTTTCTTTGTTTAATAACAGTTTAACATTTGAACAGATTATTGAAATAAAATGTTATTTATGTTAAAGCAGGTGTTCTTGTAAAACAAATACAGCTCAAAGCTTTTGAAAATGGGAACTAGAGACACCTTACATACAGTATTTATTTGACAAGATTGCACACTACTGAAATTAATCATATTACTAATACTTCAAACAGTACTAGTGCAATGCATTAAAAATATGTAATATTGGGACTGGGTCTCACCAAAAATCCTTTGCGTTTGCATTCATGTTGCACAAAGATATAGTAATTAAAAATACCACTTGTGATGCATTTGCATGTCTCAGACAGGTCTACAACCCTGTCTTTCCCCATTATCGCTTAGCAAACAGTGCTTCTGCTGCTGCAAGGGATTCTGGGTAATGACATGCAAGTGAGCACAGTGTCACTCTTTACTGCCCATTCATTTTAACATGAAACCCTATGCGAGGTTGGTTGCTGGCTATGCAGCAAAGATATACCAACACTTACAACCCATCCCTCTGGTGCAGAGATGAAACCACAAGCCGTAAATAAATGCATGCTGTGCAACCAGAGGTGTAAGGCTGCGGCCAGGCAGGGAGCGGGCACGCTGGCGCTCGTGCGCGGTGACGTCACGCTCCTTGCCCCGCCGGGAGAGTTGTGGCCGGCTAGGTGCGCATGGGGGGGGGGGCACAGCCATGACGTCACGGAACTGGTTCGCCCTCATCGGGCAAACAGCTCACGTGACGCGCCAGCGAGAGGCAAATTCAATTTTGCTTGCTGCGGCAAGCAGCTAAGCGCCGAGCATGCGCAGGCGCTCCCTCACGCTGGGCACACACATTGCTGCAATGTGTTTCATCGCGGTGAGCGTCCGATCAGCGTCACCCTGGCCGCAGCCTAAGGCCTCGGTCCCGCTGCGCTCGTTGGCGCGGGCGGCCATGTCGCGAGTTCCCCACCAGCAGGGGAATCCTCCCGAGCCGGTCCCGGTCCCCCCTCGCGGCACAGCTGACTACACGCTGTGGCGCGTCAGCCGCTAGGAGACACAAGAGAATGGTGTTTCCTAGCGTTGACGCGTCACGTGGTGTGGCTGTGAGCCAATGGGGAGGGGAGGCTTCGGGAGGAGGAGAGGCTTCGGGGAGCGGGGAGGAGTGTGGAGTGAAAGCAGGTGAGTGCCTGTCTGTGTGTGTGTCTGAGTGCGTGCGTGCCTGTCTGTGTGTGTGTGTGTGTGTGTGCGTGAGTGCCTGCCTGTGTGTGCGCGCGTATGAGTGCGTGAGTGCCTGCCTGCGTGTGTGTGTGTGTGTGTGTGTGTGTGTGTGTGTGTGTGTGTGTATGTATGAGTGCCTGCGTGTGTGTGTTTAAACTTACCCTCAGCAGCTCCAGCTCCAGCCCGAGTCCGTGGAGGGAGGGGGGGGGGGGAAGAGTAGCGGGTCCCTCCACTCAAGCCACGCCCCCCCTCCCTGTCAAGCCTCCCACTCCCGCCCAGGCTCCCTACAGACCGCATATCGCGGTCTGTGTATGTCAGCGCACCGCCTGTCTGCAGTGCGGGTGCGCTGACTCTGGGAGCGGGGCCTTAGCCTAAGGAGCTAGAAGAGGAACAGCTGGGTGGGGGTGCAGGTGAGACCTGGTATGCTCAAAGCTAGACTTAGGGCTCATCCATGCTGCCAAAAACCGCGCAGCGCGATCACATTGCCTTGAGGGCACGCAAACTTTTGTTTGCTGCGCCCCCCCTGCCTGCTCTCCTCCGTTGTGCGCCACCCTCCCCTCCTTACCTCGCGCAGCGTCATGTGCCGCCACATGACAGGTGGCGTTATTTGACGTCACGTTATCAAGGCAACCGTGGCATCACATGACCCCGCTGCGTCATTTGATGCCACGTTGCCATGGTCACGCGTCCCGAAGCCGGCTGAATCCTGGCAAGTAAAGGTTGCAGCGGCCTTGTGTGGTCCCCCGGCATTTAGTTTAAATGCCTTGGGTAAGAGCGCGGGATCTCTGCAACCGCCTGCGCCGCCCCCCTCCCCCCCCAAAAAAATCTCGCGCCACCCAGTTTGCACACCGCTGCCTTAAGGCATTCATCGCGCCCATAGGCCGCGCAGGCGACAGCAGGAGGGGGCGCGCCTTGTGCGAGGAATCAGTTGAAACTGATTTCTCAGCGCAACGGGCAGGTCAGGTGAGCGGTTCGGCCAATGAAGGCGAACCAGCTCAGTGACATCACAGACACGCCCCTAGACGGCGCATCTACCATGTCCAGAAAATGCACTCGCTTCACGCGGGTGATGTCACGGACGTGCACGCCTCCGCACGGGCGAAAGCTGACGCAGCCTTACCTTCCTGTAATGCAGAGCCGAGGAGGGATTTTTGCGTGGAACGCTTATTACAAGAGGTGACAATGATACATAGCATTGTTATAGGGTAAGTGCCTGACACTGAAGGGAGTAACAAGCCCAATTATTAAGATGCCTCTCCTTTAAGGAGATCTTTATTCCCTTGTACAAAGGGAAGGTCAGAGACAGGGCGCTGAGGAGATTCTGCAATTAGCCCAGATTCTTTGGTGCATTCATATACAGCACATCAAACAAATGCTAGTAACCACATTTCTAGAGCCCTGACAGGCACCAGGAGTTTCCATTCACTGTCCATTCAGCTGTCACTGGCTGGTGCATGTTCTGTACTGCATCTTCTCTTTATCGTATTTCCCTTTCCCAGGCACTGTATGCATGTTTGATACTTTGGTTGCAATGTATAAATACTGTGTGTATTTGCCTACTTGCTCTACACTGCGCACGGGCACCAGATGAACCTGTGGTTTGCACTGCGCACGGGCACCAGATGAACCTGTGGTTTGCACTGCGCACGGGCACCAGATGATCCTGTGGTTTGCACTGCGCACGGGCACCAGATGATCCTGTGGTTTGCACTGCGCACAGGCACCAGATGATCCTGTGGTTTGCACTGCGCACGGGCACCAGATGATCCTGTGGTTTGCACTGCGCACGGGCACCAGATGAACCTGTGGTTTGCACTGCGCACAGGCACCTGCTATGTTGCCGTTTCACAAATGTGCAAACTACGCACCTTGGATCGGTATCGCTACATTGTGCACACGGCATTTCTCTCCTTCCTCTGCATTTTAACCTGACCCCGTGCGCTGCCTCCCTGCTCACTGTGTGTACACAGGGCGGGGTTTCCCCTGTCACCACCCCGCACATCCAGCACATCCAGCACATCCAGCACATCCAGCACAGCGCCTCTCACCTCCTCGCTCCGCGGGCTGCAATCCAGCTGCAGCCTCCTCCTCCTCCTCCGGCCGGGGAAGTAATGGCTCCACGCGATGAACAGCACAGAGCCCAGCGCCGCCACCGCAGCCCCGATAGCCATTGACAGGTTACGGAGAGCGGCCATCCGACCGAACCGCAGCCCCCGTGACGTCACTGACACGCCTCCCTCCCCCCGCCGGAGTTTAAAGAGCCTCCCCCTGCCGCCACTTCCGGTGTGCATAGCGCACACCTCCTGCCCAGGGAGGAAGACATAGTGTGTTGGGCCTCATTGTCCCTGCACAGGAGTGAGTGCACATGCTATCCAAGGTGCTGAAATGCAGAGGGTTAAGTATCAAGACTCGTTTTTTTTTATAGGAATTGATAGAGTACATAAAAAAATCAATTTCTGTGCATCACTTTTATGATACAATTGCTTTAACCGCTGCCTTATACTGCACATAGACCCCATCACATACTGAAAATCAAATTTGACACGACATAGCCAAGGGATTATTCACAGACTCTTCTCACCATGGAGGAATCTATCTAATGTGAGAAAGTAGTCCATCATTGAAAGGGTGGTGGACGTGTGGCATAGCCTCCCAGCAGAGGTGGTAGAGGCTAATACAGTAAGGGAATATACAAATTATTGGGGCAGACATAAGGCTAGTCTAAATACAAAATAAAGCCAAGGATCAAATGGGGCAGAATAAGTGGGCCAAGTGGTTCTCCGCTGCTGTCAAATGCTTTGTTTCTATCAGGAGCACGATGGGTGATACGCTTACTGTAATGCAGTGCAGTTTTATTAACTCATTCACTGCTTGTTTTGCCTTGAATTTGTTGTAATGCTTTGCTGGCCTGCCTGGCAGGAAATGAGTTCATGGTACCCACAGAGGTGATCTCCCTCCAGCAGTAAATAGGTTAATATAGTGAGAGCATCACATCAGCTCTCCAATCTGTTACCAAAGAGAGATAAAGATAGTTACTCTACAGTGAGTGTACATATTGATAGACCAGGGCACCTTTCCCCCCCATCCCTCCACACGTGGCACTGTGCGTGTAATAGTGCCCCCCCTTTTACCTATACCCCTGAATGCATCTGTTATTCCATTCTTCGATTTTCTCTGCATACCGCTAAGGTTTTTTTGGGGGGCCAGACTGTACAACATACATCACAGCCTTAGTTTACGGTTATTGGAGCTTTATTTGATTCGTACTAGAAAGGAGCCAGGCGTGTGACTCACAAATTTGTTTCATCATCACATTCCTTGTTTCCATGTTTTTTTGAAGTGAAACTTCTTTAGTGGCACCTCTGATGGGATCTAAGTCAAATTTATTTGCGTTTTGCCACTGAAATTGTATTTTGATTTTTAATTAAAACATCACCAACACAAATACAATTTCTGTGACAAAAGTCAAAGAAGTTTCACTTACTATGCGCGTGCACAGCACACACAGCTTTTTTTTTTTTTACCGTTGGCTTCTTTTACTAAGAACTCCATAATGCAACATTTTAGGGCTTACTGCAAGACCTGAATGCTCATCATTGAACTCCTTCAGCCTGACTGCAATATTGTATCATGCGGTGGAGCCTTCTAGAGAGATTACATCTGTGTATTATGTATGGCTACTCTGTATGGGTTGAGAAGTGTTGTAAATTCACCTAGCACTCGCAGGATGTCAGATACTCATGTGGTCGTCCTTCTGGTTTTTCGTGTAAAACTGCAGGTGTCAGCCTGCCAGTTGCACACCATACAGAATGTAAAGGAAACGACTGCAACGGGGCTGTGTTACGACAATTCGGATTGATCCGTATTTTATTAAGCGTCTGTGAAGGGTCTTCAAGTATCAAACTCAACATTTCGGGGAGGACACGAAGGGTGGGCGTGTCCTCCACAAAACGTTGAGTAAGATACTTGAAGTCCCTGCACAGATGCTCAATAAAATACGGATCAATCCGAATTGTGATAATATAGCCCTGTTGCAGCTGTTTTCTTCTTTAGATACTCCGCATGGGTTACTTGGACTCGGGCTGGATTCAGGCGGCTGAACGATGAGGTAGCAAAGTTGTAGAATAATAGGCGCCAAGAACCTTTGTAGTACAACTTTCATGTATTTGTGTCCTCAAAAACAGGGACTGCTCATTCACATATTGACAAAGTTGCACTGTATTTTATGTCAGACATACATGAATATAGTTCTTCCATTAGTGCCCACTCTTAACATTTGAATGTAGGTGCAACTGTATGCTCATCTGCATGTCTTAGGCAGGTCTGCAACCCCGCCTTTCCCCATTATCACCCAGCATACAGCACTTCCACTGCAGCAAGGGATTCTGGGAAATGACATGAAAATGAGCACACAGTGTCACTTTTTGCCTCAAAAACCATACACAGGCATACCCCGGTTTAAGGACACTCACTTTAAGTACACTCGCGAGTAAGGACATGTCACCCAATAGGCAAACGGCAGCTCACGCATGCGCCTGTCAGCACGTCCTGAACAGCATTACCAGCTCCCTACCTGTACCGAAGCTGTGCGCAAGCAGGGAGACTATAGAGCCTGTTACAAATGCGTTATTTACATCAGTTATGCACGTATATGACGATTCCAGTACAGTACATGCATCTGTAAGTGGGGAAAAGGTAGTGCTTCACTTTAAGTACATTTTCGCTTTACATACATGCTCTGGTCCCATTGCGTACATTAATGCGGGTTATGCCTGTGTATATATATAATCATATGCATAATCGTATGTGTGTATATATATATATATATATATATATAATCAAAAAGGCTCAACTGGATGATACAATATTGGAGTCAGGCTAATGAGAAGTCCTGAGAGTGCATCGTTTCTTCATCTATTTTATATTTACCTTAAGTATCAAGCACCCAGGCAATTGACTAAATGAACCATGAGAGCACTTGTGTGTGATATATATATATATATTATTTTTCACCTGTCCGCACATTTCCTTGCAGTGCATTGAGGGTTTACTTCTATCAGCACTCCATTTTGTGCAGCTGATGCATGTATGCTGTATACTTACTATACTTGTATCATTGATGTGATACAATGAAATAAAAAAAATAATTCCTCCCTACTTAACTCATGTTTGTGATTTTCTGTTGTGTTCCATTGTACTTGTTTACTTTGGTTGCCTAGCAGCAGAACTGTTTGGCACTGGAGATTCCTCCAGCATCACTAGAGATGGGTCAGTAAGAGTGTTTCTATTCGCTGTACTGTATCTTGAGTACGGTCTGAATAAATACAGGATTCCGGCTTGACGTTTGTGAGTGCCATCTTGCTATTTGAAATATCTACGTTAGCCACATACCAAGCGCCAGTGGCAATTCTCCAGCAAGTTATTGCGAGTCTCCATTTGTCCCTTCTTATGATTTACGTGTAGCACCCTGCTATATTTTCCTGGCCTGGTATTAGTCCTGGTAACAGCAGGCAGTGCCAGGGTTAATCAGTCACAAGGCTGTAGATATGAGATAGCTTCCCCTGTGTGTCAATTATGTTGCAGCTTCCAGCCACATGTCTGGGTCTGGAAGATGCTGGAATCACATGACAGGATGAGGGCCTTGCTACATCTAAATCTAAATCTAGGAGCTATCGCCGCCGCCGCAACATGTGACAGGGGCGGTGTGAGCGGAGTGGCATCCATTACGTGACGTCACTTCCGTTTCACATTTCGCCCCACATCATCCAGTTTTATCCCATCAGAGGTGCCACTAAAGAAGTTTCACTTCAAAAAAGTGACAAAAACCCTCCACAGGAAAGCAAATATGCAAATACATCTAAATCTGCCCAGTTACTGGGGCAGAATGGCTGGCTCCTCCTTTATAAATATGTGATCCCTTCTAAATTATAGTCAGTTCTGCCAGTGCTGTTCTGTCCTAGCCTACACCAAACGGGGGGTGGGTGCTGTCCCGTCTACCCAGGGTGCTCTGGCTCCTGGGAGGTGAAGAGTCCAATGACTATCCAGGGGGAGAGGGACCCCAGAGGAGATTTCTGGAGGGCATCTTTCTATGATAGAGGGACCACAGGGAATGCACCCAAAGCAGCTCCAGCTGGTCAAGCCAGGCAGGTTAGAACAAATGGAAAACCCTCCTGCCTTGTAACAGACAGGGATGTGCTTCCATATGTATAGGGTCCATTTTCTTGGTAACCAAGAGAGACTACTCTTGCATGGAGGTGGCGACTCCATACTTCACGTTCAATGAAAGGTGTGAGGTCCTAGTTTCTCCATTGCCTACATGGAACTCCTGGAACCCAAGACCCTGTTATTCATGTACACCCTATCTCTATGCAACCGGGTGGGATAGGGGTGTCACATACGTTCCTCATTTATTTATTGTTATCAACAGACTGCGATTTTACGTTAAATACAAGATTACATTATTCTGTCAATTATCATATGTAGGATAGTCTGGGGCTACCTACATTTTGTAGTTCATTCACGGTTTCTACATTACATTTTTTAGCTATGCATCAGTGTTATAATTCAAAAATCGACATCAGCTTAACTTTTAAGAACACACAACTCGCAGGGGTTGTTTTATAATTGCAGTTCTTACCTCTGTGTATTATTTAAAATACAACTGTCACTTTTGAAATTACATGAAACAGAGAACCAAAACGAACAAATTATAGGGGTTTTTTTCCTCACAAAAACAAATAAGAAAAGCAAACTGAAACATAAAGAAAAGAGAATAAAATGAAGATCACACATGCTTTTCTTCTGCTGATGTATTCTGTTTCACTGCCACTTATGTGTCTTTATATTGTCTAGTAGTCCATTTGTACTAATGCAGGGAAGGTTTTCATCCGTAGCCTCTCCACTTCAGCTCGGAGCACAGTGATCTCTTGGTGTTGTGCCTTTACAAGGTCTACTAGCTTTCGCCGATGTACAATATCCATGTACCTATCCCTTGCATTCTTATTAGAACTTTGCTCTACCCCTGTAACAAAAGTAGCACAACAGCAATCAGAGAACACATTTCAACTTGGCAATGACAAAGTAAAGAGAGAGCCTGCAGCTTTTTAAAGATCTTACGTATTCCTACAATAGAAAAGATGAATGAGTGCACTAACGTGCCCCCACAAATGAAAAGAATAATGATGTATAATGATTCTTAGTACCACAAACATGTTGTTTCCCAACGTTTAATATAATTAAAGATAAGAGCCTTATTAGCAATTACCAGAAACAAAGCCTTGATGTTCCAACAGTTCCACCGAATAGTCAGTAGTGTGCCTACACGAGTGGCCCCCTTGGTACTTTTGACAAATGTATAGTGTACAAAGAACACCTGGTCATCCATGGTGCCCTTTAATAATTCTCTGTTTGTACTTGAGAACGGGCGTAGCTATAGCCCCCGCAGCCCGAACAAAGCCCAGGGGTCCGCACTCGGCAAACGCTGGTCGCACATGCGTGGTCGGCAATTAGCGAACGCACTAGCAGCTGGCAAGTGCCGATTGCACACGTGTAAAATTTTGCCCGGGGCCCCAGCATGTTTAGCTACGCCACTGCTTGAGAATGAGCTTTGTGAAAGCACAAGTACAGTGTATATCATATAACATTACTTGGTATTGACTCATTGTTCAGCACATGATATGTGGGCGTTACATAGTAGATGAGGCTAAAAAAAAGACTTCTATCCATCGAGTCCAGCCTTTGTTATATTTAATTGGCTGAGAAACTCATCCTATTTTTGTATTTATATTGATCCACAGGAAACAAGAAAATGAATCATTGCTGACTCCAGTAATGGCAATCAGATTTCTCCCCCGATCAAATCAAATTTTTCCCCGCAGCAACTTATTTGGCATATCTCTGTATCCCTTTCTTTTCTAAAAAAACATGTCTAATCTTTTATTTATTTTAGCTATTCAATGAAGTTAGGTGTTCAGAGGCATGTATAGTGATGTTTAATAATAATAAAAAAATGATGTATAACACTAATATAAGAGGCAAGTTTCAGAGTGCAGTTCTCACTTGGGGATACATCATTGAAGTTTGACTCGACTGATATGACACCGACTTCTGTGCAGTCCATTTGATACACAGAACCCGTTATACTAACCAAGGATATTCGCAGGCGATGATGCTAATATTATCTTGTTTTAAAACATACTTTTTCTCACTGTTTGCTCTAGTAACATTTTCTGATAGCTTGCAAAACATGACTCACCAACTACATCATGAATATGTTTTCTTTCAGAGAAAGTGACCAGCATTTCTTGGAGATCCTTGCCAAGCTGTGTGTTTTCCTGATTCTTTTTATTAATATGCCTGTCTAAATCCTGCATAATTCTTTTGTAGTTCTTCACGTTCTTCACATGGTGCTGGAAATAAAACAAAAGTGAGTTTTGTTGAAATAGATAATCTAGACACTAAGCTCAATACATGCAGTACCATCCAACTACAAAGTTCAGAATGAAAGCAGCAATCCCACCAAAAAGGTTTACAATCTGCACAGGATCTTTGTATAATGGTAGAAACAATGCGGTTTCATTTTTGTAAATGAAACATATCGGATGTTTGGTGTTGAAATGAACAAACACATTAAAATAGTTACAAATATGTGTCAGTGTATCAAGGTATTTTGCATCAGTTTGGCCTAAGAGATTGTAAAATGCATCGAGGGTTAAGTAAATAGCCACATCTTTGGGTCTATATTACATACATCATCTGTGTGACATTTGGAGAACTTGTCTAATATTTGACATATGTACTACACGACTAAATTACTTTCACGCGCATGCTGCATTGCATTATTCTAGTGAACTTGATACTGTACATACAAGCTAGGACGACAAGGCTTATTTGTTAAACATTATAATAAAACTTTTTTTAAACGTACTTTTTCCTGGACATTGAGCGTTTCTTCCAGGACTGATATCTGGTTGGATACCCGGTTGTCATAATTTGACACATTGAGATACTGTAAAGAAGAAAATGCGAATCAGAAACATGAAGTTGGTAGCCTTCCATCTGCATATGGCACACTTTATCTGCCTGTGCTCTCTTCTTGCTACAAAGATTTACCGTGTGTATTACTACTGTGAAGTGCTATGTACATTAATGGCGCTATATAAATAAAGACATACAATACAATTTAAGGACCCATATTCACTAAATGCTTTTGCACGTTTAAACTGCCAAATATTTTAATGGGAGGGCGGTCGTGCTAAAGCATAGCACCCTTTAGTGAATATGACCCTAAGACCCCTATTTAATATGTAGATCTTTCAATTAATTGATTCTATTTGACCATACCACTTCTTCTGCAAGGTTGCTCCATGTATCAACTACTCTAACTAAAAAGAGACACTTATTTAGCTTTAAAGCTTCACTGTGTCCAGGTGTTTATTTTTCTCTGAATATGCTTTTTCCCCCCCGTTTCCTATATCTGTTCCTGCACAGAATATGATCTAAGGTAAAATACCTTCTGAACAAGGATATCTTGAAAAAATGTGCACTCGAAAAGTAGCACTACACCATAAAACACTGCAGGGGCAATGTGTACTATATTACAGGGCCCCCGTATATATTCTTTCTCTGAAGGCTCTAAATAGAACCAGGACTAAAATTCCTCTAAAAATACCAGTTCAGTTCCTCTACAAATAACTAGTTCCGGCCTCTAAGATAGTGGCATATAGCCACACGATGCATTAGGGATATTTTCTGTTTTATATAGTTAGTTTTATTATGTGATATTCAAAGCGAAGTTTTACTTACACTGATTGCTAGAGATTGAGCTCATGTACTTGGTATGTTGATTTAGGGCCCTATTCAAGTCAGTGGCAGTTTTCAGACCTTAGCTTATTGAATAATGTCACTAGAGTCAGGAGGTCTCTACCAGCTCACCCAGGTTGAGCTTCTTATATATACACTTTTCGGAGTTACCTGGTGTGTGAGGTCGACACTAATCCTGTATATGGGACCAGGACGATTTTATGAAAAGGAATCGTTTTATACAAAGTGGTGTTTTCCTTTTCACTAAGTGATTTTGCTGGCATGTTTTTGACCTTCAAAAAAGGCAGATAAGAAATATTAAGAAATATCATACTATTTGGAGCTCTTTTGAAACACGGAGCATCGTAATGTCCCTGGATTTCTTGTTCAGATCTTCCATTTCCATTCTCAATTTCTTGTGTTCCCATTCAAGTTGAATGATCCCTTTTCGGAAATCTTTGCTTTCAACCATGCTTGACATTTTCTGATCTCCTAAACCCTGAACAAACAAATAGAAACATTGCAGGGACTGTAAGAACAGGGGTGGCCAACTTCAGTCCTGAAGGATATCCCGGCTTCAGTACAGGTGGCTCGGTCTTTGACTGACCCACCTGTGCTGAAAGAGGGATATCCTGAAAACCTGACCTGTTGGTAGCCTTTGAGGATTCCAGTTGGCTACCTCTTGTATAGAACAATATTGTACTTTAAAGAGCCTTGTGAATCTAGGCCTATTTGTTAAGTCACTTAACGTGACGTCAAACCTCACTTGTCGTCACGTTAACACCAGCAGTGTGTCCTCAAAGTATAATAACATCATGTAAAGTACGTTTTTCTCCCATAAAGAGCATGGCTTTAACTATAATAACCACCATAGTGAGATGCAAACGATATGCAAATGAGGCATTATCATAACTTCACATATACACTAAAGTGTGGTTAGGTTACCATAGGGACTTAACATTGTGTTACTTAGGTCATACCTAAACTGGGCATTACTCTCACGTGGACACTGAAATAGGGCTTTTCCACTGTCTGGATGTAATGCCACAGTTACACATAATTTACCTAAAATAGCGTTATTTCCTGACATTATTTCCCCTTTTCCCTTTAGTTAACCTATTCCAGGGTCTTGATCGGAGTAACATTAAGACATACCTTACATCATGTTATAGGAAGATAATGTCATGCTACAATAATGAGGTGTTAAGCCTACGTTAATGCAGTTGGGTCATTGTTTTACTTGGCTTTGAGCATATGGGTTAAACTCGGGGAACATAACGTCTGTTCCTGTTTTAGGTAACGTCACGTTATGGGCCCTGATCGAACAGAGCTTTGTGGTTCTAGCCGACAGATGGTTACTACTAGAGATGGGCTCCATTTCCCAGATTTTCGCTCATGTTACCCCCAAATCCATTTCACAGTGTAAAATCCACAAACAGATTTGGGCGGTTTCAATCTGCAAACAGATTTGGGCGGTTTCAATCTGCACGGATTCATAAAAAAACGCTATTGGATACAACCCGTGGACGGATTTGTAGAAACCGTCAACAGATTGCTGAATCCGTGGAATGGATTCTACAAATCTGTCCACGGATTGGCGAATCCGCGAAATGTATTGGTAATAATAATACAAAATCCGCAAATTGCAAATCACCCTTTTTCAGATTGATACCCTGAAATCTGCGGACCAAAGCAACCGGACAACACCCTGCAGATCCAAATCCCCCAAACAGATTCGCCCATCTCTAGTTACTACAATGAGGACAGTGTAAATATGTTTAGAACTGGTGTGTGCGGGGGCTATTTTATCAAATGTTCATAAACTAAACTTTGATCTGCTTAGGTAAGTCAAATGTCATTATCGTGGTTCTCCCCAGATTTTTATTCACCCGTATTGTGCTGTTTAAGTCTTCAATAACATTCCTGTGAAGAAGTATGGCATCAGCAAAATTAGGAATTAAATCTGTGGTCTCCACTTCAACCTGTCCTTGTTTAAGAAGGAACTGAACTGTCAAATCAAGCTGAAACTTCAACTTCTCCTCTCGCAGCCTGAAACAAGGAAGATTAGAAATCAATTTACAGTACTTCATAGAATAACAGTCCCACATTCTTGATTAATATTACAAATGATATACTCTAGGATAGGTAGAGAGCATGTTTCAAATTAATTTTAGTACTGTTACTGCTTTTACATTTTCAAAATGGAGATTGTCGCACTTTCACTGACATTCATTAAGCGCTGATGCACTGCTATCCCGTGTTAATTACCATGGACTTGAACGGTAGCTAACAAGGGCTCACAGGTGCTAAGTGAATCTCCCCGTCTTTTCTTTTTTTATAGATTTACAATCAATTAACAAGTGTATGGAAATTGTCTATTTAATGAAAATATTACCATTGCAAACCTTTTATTCACAGCTACAGTTGGATTAAATATATATATATATATATTGTGACAGAGTCACTGACTCAGTAAGCTGGAATGTGTGGACTACCAGCACAAAACCTGTTAACCTACAGTTGGAGAACTGCATACACCTGCAGGTTTAAAAAGCAGAAAGTGGCTCACACAAGGTGAGCTTGTTTTTCCCCAGGAGGGTGGAGAAACTTCTCCCGGCTAGGAAGCCTTAGCTGTTGCTCTGGTCCCCCAGTCCTGCGAGGAGCTTTGCTGCTGGGACCCCAACCCAGGATAAAGATAAAGATTGCTGCGAGATGGACCCAGCCTGCTCCCCGGAACCGGCGTTCCATGTTTGCTATTGGAGCTACAATACAGATAAGACTTTATTGTTATACTTATTGGTTATACTTTGTGGAGCACATGTTTTGGGCATAACCAGATTAGCTGGCTGCCCTGTTAGTAAGGGCTCAAGAAGTTGAGTTAGTTTCCCTAACGGGAATAGGTTTTATTTTCTATAATTTGGTTTCTTAAAGGGACAGTGCACCTGTACTTTATTTGGTTGTGGCTAATAAACCACTACAGTTTAAAGTTTCCCATCATGTCTAGCGTCTTACTGACCCCTCCGCGAGGCCGTCCTGCCACAATATATATATATACAAGCACATACACACTATGAAATATAGCTTTAGTTTATGTTCGGCCATGTGTGCACACACGTGTGTGTATATATACTGTACACACACACACAAAATAGAAATAGCCGTGCTAGTTGAGTTGCGATAGTGCCAAATAAACGAGTACTGAATTATTAATTTATTCTGTGCTATCTATCCTATCTATCCACACACCAAAAGGTGCAAATTTTCATAAATATGAATCTTAACGAGGGAGGCGGAAGATACATTCCTTGTTGACTTAAATGAGTGGATTTAAAACTTTCTGTTTATTAAATTGTCTTAAGCATCTTGCCTACTGTGAAAAGACGCATTCAGTTTAGCACATCCCCTATACTTGGAATTGACGGGATTCCAATTAACTAACAACATAGAAATCAAAATGTCCCACGTGCAGTAAACTGTTATATATTACATAAAACCTGTCATTACACATTGAGTTCCTGCATGATGTTCTCTGTATCTTGCCGTGTCTTCTCATCCTCTTCTATCCTCTTCTGCAGGAATGCCTGCATTTCGGCTAAAGTGAGGGCCTTGCGCTTCACCTAAAAAAGTACAGTGATGAACTTTTGAGCATTGGTGACATTCCTTTGAGATGTACTCATTACAAGGGGAGCTTGGTTGAGGGCTTGTTTGGGTATAATGAACAACATGCTTTGGAAGTTAAATTAACACCTAAAATAAACAATGACACGTTGTTCATATACTTTAACCACTCTAGCAGTCAAAGGCTTAAATGAACAGAACCAGAATATTTAATATTACCGAGCCATGCTTGTTTATGGATGTGGTTTTCCTGTTATTTTGTGACACACATCTGTAAAATAAACTATGTGGCAAATAATACATTTGTAGTTTCTATTGGTCTGTTTTATTATGTTGCAATGATATTTCCATATACAAACTATATTAGGTCCCATTTGTCATTGGTTTGAGATTGCTCACAAAGTAGTGTTCCCTGCCTGAAATTCCAGACATGCTAAATATAGAGGTGACGTTTCTTAGACCCAATATGGGAAAGATAAATAGAACTTTCAGAAGCAGAAACGGACACAATCTTTCTAAAATGAATCCCTTCCTGTTTAGTAGATGTACCAAGCATTTGCAAGTGTCCAGTTTTAAAGCAATTATGCACCAGAGCTCAAATGACTCCATTTTTTTTTTGGTGGAATCACAGGACAGGTTATACTTTGTATGGTTAACTCTGTTGCAATGAGTCATGAAGGATCATATCATTATACTTGAAGTCCAGAGAGAGAGAGAGAGAGAGAGCATCAAACAAAATACTGATTCCCTCCAAAAAACTTTTAGAAAATGAAGTGATTCCTCTTTCTTAATTCTAACTGCCTGGATATGAAATGTGTCAGTAAAAATATTAAATATTTCATGACTTTCTACAGGGAAAACAAAAAAATGTTTGCGCTCTGGTGCATAATTTCAGTAAGACTGTACGACATCGCCCAGACGCCGGCATTGTCCCAATATGTGTTGCATACTTGTTGCTCATAATCCATTTTTGATCGCCTTGTTAGACAAAAACGTTTCCACACTGGCAGGTCTAATCCCTCTGGCATGTTTTCCGGGGTATCTAGTTCATCCATAGCTTTCATTAGTAGAACAATGGAATCATCACAAGTTCTTGCTGTCCTTGGCCGGTCACCACCTTCAGTCAGTGACCTCAGGCGCTGAACCCTAAAATATAAATCATGTCAAACACAGCATAGATTGGAAGATGGAAAGTGTGTCTACCAAAAAAATCAGGGAAAAACACAATGGCCCATATTTATAAGTGGTGCTTTGACACAAGACACCTTTGCCGCACTGAATGACACCTCATGGCTCATTCAAACAAGCTGTGAGGGGCCATGTAGCATAGCAGTTTGAGTAAATATGGGTCAACATATCTAGTAAACGGTCAAGTGAAAACTGTGTCAGAGAGCCTCATGAGCAGAATTAATTATTCTCTCACCCAAATTGGGCCCCCAAATAGCCAGGTAATCAAAGATCTCTCTTGAAGTCAACGTTTGTGGATATCAGAACTGAAAATCCATTATTTGAAGCAGCTCCTACATTAAGTTATGCTCTAGCAGAGACATTCCCAACTCCAGAACTCAAGGACCATTAACAGTGCAGGTTTTAAGGATCTCGTCTCATAACAACAGGTGGCCCAATCATTTTGACTGACCCACCTGTGCTCAAGCACGGGTTTCCTTAAAACCTGCACTGCTAGTGGCCCTTGAGGACTGGAGTTGGGAACCTCGGCTCTAGCACACCATAGTTAAATAAACAAATGTATTGTATGTGCACATAGGAGTTAGATATTTTGAATACTCCAAAGAACCATAATAGGTTTCGTATTGCTATGTTAGGTATACAGTATGTAATGCAAGTTTAATCAAATTATAAGTAATGCATAGCAATGTGTTACTCATCATTTCACATTGCAGCAATGCTTTTAATTAAAACACGTATATCCTTTACAATCTTGACAGACAGGAGGAGCACCTTGGTCTTCGTTTATATAGTTTATAAAGTTGATCAACGTAATGAGCAGAGATGTCAGGAAACTCTTTCTTAAAACCCCGATCTAAAAGCTAAACCAAAAAGATAATTAGATGACAAAGACTGAGTGTGGAATGCTGTATATAATTGACTTTTCAAGTAATAAATACTCAGTGCCTTTACCTTATCTTCTGCCACTAGGTTGTCATAGGACTCCCTGAATGCTTCAACTTCAGTTTTAAACGTCTGGACTACTTCTGCGGTTTGACTCTGTAACATATGAGACACTTTAACTACATACTTACTTTTAGATAAGTCAACCCATTTCAGTGTGTGATCTGACATTTCATGGGCTGGTATATGAATTGATTTAGTAGCATTAGTATTTTTGGACAAAAATACAAACAATTAAGTGAGAAATAGGTGATTAAGAAAAAATTAATGGGACATGAATCAGCCAGGCTGGTGTTCAGTTAATGATTCAGTGTTGTAGTGTCAGTTCAAGAAAAGGAGCACTTATTTTACCACTGAGATAGCACAAGTGTGTTACTTTTAACACAATTTACATTTTGCACCTTCACATACTCGCATACAATATATTAATGTCGGATATAAATAGGCATCCCATAAATTCCTGAAAAACTGTTAAATGCAACAAATGAAAGCCATGTTTATAAATGCCATACCTCTCCGTCACTATAAATAAGATATATACAAGAAATACCCAATTCATGGCAAATGTATTTAAAAAATAGTCAATGGAACCTTCATCTGGAATGTTGAGGGCTCCCAGCCGGAAACATTTGCCTGTACAGACCAAATTGTGGCTGCTAAGATTTGACACGCATGAAACCCTTGGAAGTATCATGGCACAGTATGACGATTGGAAATAGTGCCATTTAAAAACTATTTTACATTTGTATAATTTGCCCTTACCTTTTGTTTCCGCTTCTTTTCCAGGAAGTGATTCAGCTCTGCCTCTCTTGTGCTTATTTCTTCATCAACCAGAATTGAGAAAATGAGATTATTGATTTTCAGTTCCTCCTGCCCAAAATTAAAAAGAGAGAGGGTCAGTAGAAAGGCTAGAAAAATGTAGGAGAAAAAGTCTATTGCATACTCTTTACCTGGCAAATGACCATCTCTGATTTCACCTTCCTCTCAAACAGTCTGGTCAAAATGTCATCAAAAGCCTGGGTTGTTTCCATAACAGAGGACTGAATCTTTTTCATTTCTGTTTCTAGTATCTAAAGGGAAAACGTTAATTTCAGAAGCTTTGGGCAATGCAGATAGGATAGAGGACACACATAGGGGCGATTCAGGACTTTATAGAATTAGCCACTTAAACTTCAAATAATTTAAAATATAAACACAAATATAACAGGCATAGATTAACTGTAACAACTGCAATTGTTTAGTAAACTTAAAGAATTGATCGAGTTGGTTCACTATTCCACTTTTTGGGGAATAAATCTTATGTGTAGCCCACAGTCATTCAGCATCTACAGTATGCTGTATAAAACTGAGCATTTAAAATTATTAGACAGATGAGAAACTAAGTAGGAGTTATAAAAATCTATTTTTTTACCTGGAATAAGACTAAATACAGTACATTGGTATAAAGCAGTATTTCGTGGACATTTTTCTTTTATGCCTTTGAATTTATAATTAAAATGGTTCCTAAGAAACCATTGACAACCAATTATATTATACCTCCCCTGTTTGTGGGAAGCTCGGGCTTACCACGGCCAAAGCCCATCCTTCCACTCTCATTCTAGATATCTCTGTGACTTGAATGAGAGTGGATGGAGGAAGAGAACCCTCTGTCCCGCTGGGATTGGAGCCCTTTCTCCAGTTTATTTTTGTCTCCTCCCGAAGATGCTTGAGATCAGCACTCCTCAGTCGCTCGAGGAGGACTTTTTCCACGTAAAATCTTTTTATCGCGTGCGCGGTCTTGAGATTTCTGTTGCGTCGGGCACTCCTCTTTTTGTAGACAAAGTGTATGGCAACAGTTGTAGAGCAGTTAGGACTAGCCGTTAGAGTTTTCTGCTCTTGAAGTGGTCTTTCTGCAGCTTCTCCACACCACGGAGTCGCCAGTTCAGCTTCTTCAGCTAAGGATTCTTCTGGCTTTGATTCTGCACTCCTACCTCTGTTTGTTGCCTGTTGGGCAGCTGTAGGTTTGGCTAGTGCTTTCTTTGGTGGCTCAAACTTCATAATTTTGTTTTGAAGTTGCGTGGAGTCCCCAACTCTCACTGTACCCTTGTCGTTACGGGCATTAGTTACTGTGGGATACTGGTGCTTGGGCAGAGCCAATACCTTTTTCCGTATTGGAGGAATCTGTATCAGAGTCTCCTTCATATTCTGGAGCTCTGTAATTTTTGTCGTCAAGGTTGCCGCTGCGTCTGTTTTCTCCTTGGTGTACTGACTCAAGGGAATGGAAAAGTCTCTGTCTCTCCAGCTCTTGCTCCAGTTTCTGAGCCTTCTCACGCTCCCTCTCATACAGTCACCTGGTATCGAAGCTCCGCTTCCAACGATGCTCTGAAGACATGCAGCGTGGCCTTTAGCTCCTCATACTGCTCTGTGGGGACGTACTGGGTATTCAGACGTTCCTGCAGCGCTTGTACCTCTTTAGCAGCCTGCAGTTTTTCTTCCTGTAGCGTTTGCTGCTTCTCCTCAGCATACTGGAGGTGTGTACGCAGACCTTGCAGTTGGTTCTGCAGTCGGTGCTTTGCGTCAAACTTTTCCTTGACTTCTTCTGTTAACTGAAACATTTCTTCTTTCAGTTTTAAGTTTTCTCTTTTTAACCTTGAACTTTCTCCTTTTTCAGTCTCTATATTCTTCAGGGCTTCTTTGCAGTCCTCCTTCCATTTACGCACATCTGCTTTGAGAATCACAATCTCCTGGCGTGAGACTTCCTTCTCTAGGTTGAGGGTCTGAAGCTCCTTCTGAGAGACTTTGAGAACTGTACCAAGATTACCAATAGTTTCTTTAGCAATGTCCAGCTCCTCAGTGAGACTGTGTAGTTCCTTTCTGGAAACTTCCAGGTCTGTGCGGCAGCTGTTGTTCTCATGATGTGAGGCATCAAGCTCTATACGAAGAGTGTGAACCTCTTGCTGGAAGACTGTCATCTGCTTCAGTGCCTTCTCATACTTCCGCTTTAGCGTAGCCACCATTTTATCAGATTGGCTCTGCTTTTCATCCATGGCGGAGATAGTAGTTTTTGCAGTATCTAGCTCAGTCTTGAGATCCTCCAATTCGGTCTTGGCCGCAGAGTAAATTGCGAGAACAGTCTTCTGTAGCTCAGCATTATTTTTTCTCTCTCTTCCTAATTCTTCACAGAGCAGATCACAGTCATGCCAGGCAATTTTCAGGGCGTCTTCAGGGCTGGTCAAGGGATCGTCACTCACTGGTTCCGGCTCCGCTTCCCTGGGATGACTAGTTGATGGTTCCTCACTGTTGGCACCGGACAGACACTTCTTTGGGGTACACGACTTCTGCCTTGGGCCCTCTGGATATTCGGTTAACCGTGGGACAAATTCTCCATTTTCTCTAGGCTGCAGGGCAACTCGGTCCCCCTTTTCCTGCACAGGATCTGCAGACGTGTCTGTTCCTTCCACGGTAAGTGAAGAACTGCTTTTCTTTTTCCGCCTTTTTGATTTGGATGACACCGTCCCTTCAGGGATATTGGGGTCTCCATTTTCATTTGAAATTTTAGCAGCTTCATTATATACGCCAGGCTTTTCTTGCAGTTGCTTTAGCTGACAGAAATATTGGGTGATCTGCTGCTCCCGCTCTGTCTTCTGTTGATCATATTCGTAATCAAAGGGAGCGGTGTTTTCTGTTTGTGCCGAGTTCAGGCACCCCCACCATTCTTGGGGTGTTTTGTGGGTGTGACTCGGTTCGGGTTCCCCGTAAGAGATGTCTTCCTCTTTATTGGACTGGAAGGGCCACTCTTCCGTGGGGTAGGGTTCATTACAGGAACGCTGCATCTTGTCCTCCATTTTTAGGCTATCAGGTGTAATTTTCTTCCTGACCTCAGGAGGCGCTATTGCAGCTGTTGCCACTGTATTTGCTAGAACCCCCAATTGTGGTAGTCCTACAGATGGGCATATTTTGCTTGTAGAGGTCGTAGCTCTCACAGGCATCTCTGTAGACTTTTCTTTCTTGGATAATTTTTTTTTTTTTTTCAATATCAGCAGTACTGTGCATGCATTTTCTTTTATCAGGTATACAAGATATGCAGTTGCTAGGTAAAAAAGTCTATTTGCTTTACACCATTTTTTTTTCAGGGTGCAATCTCCCCGCTTCATCAACAGAATTTGGTTTTCTGCCTGAGTTCAGTAATTTTCAGTCTCATCTTTGGGTATTATGGCATTCACACTTCGGGTGTCTGTTTTTGCTCCCAAGATATATATAGGCAGACTTTTTTACTTGCAGAAAAAAAAACATTCTTTGCAGTGGACTATTTCTTTCATTCCCGGCAGGGTGACTCAACATTCAGCAATTGGTTTTGAAAAAACCTTTTACACAGTTCAGAAATCACTTTTTCCCCCTATAGGGCAATTTTACACTCAGCATTGATTTGCTAAAAATTCCCCTGCTTCAGCACAGTCTTGTATCAATTTTCACACTTTTCTGCATATACTCCATTCACAGCTGGTAGTCTAATGCGGTGTGGAAACCTTTATCTGCAAAATCAGTACCACTCGTGGGTCACCATCTGTATTCACTGCTTCAGCGAAACTTTTGAAAACAACAAACACCTATCCCTTTCCAAGGGCTGACTCACTTCTTGAACCCTGACTATGGCTGAAAGGCAAAGACCCCTATTTCAATGACCATATTACACTTTGTGATAGGCAAAATAAGGTTTAGCTACTTCAGCAGTCTCTTCTGGGTTTTTGTAAGTTTCAGTGGTGTGTATCCCTTTAATTCCAATCTCTGCTGCATGAGGTTTTTGGTTTTTTTCAGACTGTTTGTAAGCAAAAAGCATTAAAAAAAAATTCACATAAAAATCTCCGGTCCTTTTTAACTACAAAGACACCTCTTGTCCCACCTCGGACACCAAATGTAGACGGACGTTCACAGAGGTACACAATTTGGAGACGTTTATAATGTGAAATTATAATAGGCTTTATTGTGCCTTTTCCTTTTCATCAGGAAATTATCCAAACACAGGGGGGGGGGAACAAAGCTTCCATTCACTTAGGAGTATTTCTAGCGAAATCCTTGCAACTAGTTCACATCTCCATTAGTTAAGCTTCTCCCAGCCCAAACACATAACATGAAAATAAGCAGATATAAGCAGTCTCTTAATAAGGAAAGTCTTATCTGTTTCGTTGCTGTAGAGTAAGCTTCTCTGCTCTCCTGGAACCGCACCCGTGCGTGCACAGAAAAATATCAGCATCCAGGTTTAGACGTCTTATTTGGTGTCTTGCAATCAGCTCTGCTGTGTGGCTGGCAGAGCTCAAGACTGGTCAGCTCCAGAGATCTGGGTTTCTTTTGGTCAGTCTCTCCTGGGACTCAAGAACCTCTGCTCTGTCTCTCCAAAGGTGAGCTCTCAGTCAGAGCTAAAGAGAGTCACTTCCTGTCTCAAAGGCAGGCTTTTTGTAAACAATCTAATCAGGCAGGTGGTGTTTAGTAATTAACTACCACACAGCTAGATTAAAGGCACATTACTGAACAGGGATAAGTCCCCTGTTACATGGTATCAATTAGGTTTGTAAATCATGTGATGCATCTATAATAATAATTAAAGAACCTGGGTGTCTGTCTGTCTATTTGTCTGTCTGTCAGAGCCATAGCTGCAAGACCATGACATCTAGAGACCTGAAACTTTGCATGCATACTAAGGGAACCTCTGGGTTAACTTTGCTATAGTTTTAATTTTACACCCTTTATTAGTTAGGACAATGGCTCCTATCGACTTGCAGCAAGAGCAGGGAGGGGATAAAACTGTGGGTGAGTGGGGAAGATTGTGGGGATTATTGCAACCCGTGTGAAGCCGGGTACTTTAGCTAGTATACAATAAGGATCATGGAAGGGATTTATCACAGTCTAACATTGTACATGTTTTCAATTTAAAAGTCATATTTTTTATTCCTTTATCTCACCTTCCTGTATTTCTCCTTTTCCTCATTGAGCTCTTTATATTTTTTATCATACTCTTTGAACTGCTTCCTTTCATCCTCAGTCCATTCTGTCTCTGGCCGTGACAGGAAAGCTGGCCGAGGGATTTCCTGAAAGTAGTCAGATTAAATAAACAGAAGACCAGAATACAAAACATGCTGTATCAGCACGTAAATTGCACAATCAATACAGAATTCCAGTATCATTTGTGTTTAGAACCACACAGGAAGGGGGAAAAAAGAGCTGGAGCCAGCATAAAGGTTACTTAAAATAAATATCCTGCGTATAGTAAAGTGCAACATTGTGCTTAATTAATTGTATATCAGGTGTTAAGAGGACACAATATTTTTTTTTCAGTGTGTTCTTTTGCCACATAAATGATATTGTGTTCGTTGTGTGTAGCAGTTTGTCAACTATTCTAGGTTTTGCAGCAAAAAGAACAGAACTAAAAAAAGAATAGCCAAGAAATAAAAAGCAATTTTGTGACATTAATTGGGGCAAAATGCATTTTTGTGCAAAGATTGGCACTTAATACGGTTTTGCAGGGGAAAGATTGCATTCATTTTAGATTTACAAATCCTGTACAAAACTCTTAATATATACGTGTAGCAACATATGCACGAGGACAGATTACAGACCATTATGGCCATTATGTACATAACAGAAAGATAGAGAATTCCTGCCGTAATGCTCACCACTCTTAAAATATCTTCCTTCTTCACCTCCAGTACTCCTCCCATCATGTCATTGAGAGCACGCTGTTTAGCATTGTCCTCCTGAGAGAATTAAACCAAAAGGAGTAGAATATCAATATATCAGAGAAATTTAAATATTCCACAGCACCCTGTACTTTACACAGTCATTTGCATTCCTGTGTTTTTGAAAACACATTTGGGGGGGGGGGGGGGGGGGTTACATGTTCAGGGCGCCAAAAATGGTTCTGCTCTAAAGAACTTACAATCTGTTTTCTTGCATTTTACCATGTGTTGCAAATTAACTGGCATCAGTAAATAACTCATTACGTTATATGTGAAATAATGAACCTTTATTACAGTAGTTTATTGCAGCTCTAAATATAATAGCTGTTTCTTTTAACAAATATAGATTTTCAAATGAATAATTGAACATGATTGTAGTATAATGCATCTGATTTACAGGACACACATTGTCATGCTTTATTGTCAGAGTGTTATGTAGAATGGACACTGATACAAATAAAGACGAGAGCTTCAGAGAGGTTCACCTACCATGATGGCTGGCTCAATATGCCAAAGTACAGGTCGAAGGAAAACTTTCCAAAAATATCCATGTTTTTCCATTTGGATCTTCCCCGCTGGGTCACGATTACGTCTATAAATGGAGCCTACCACATGGTTGCGATTCCCAGAGCAGATCACATTGAGGTGGTTGGAAAGTCGCCTTACCTCTGCACGATTCGGGCAATCGAACTGGTAAGACTTTATACACATCTACTCCCCTAATACGTACAAACCTCCTCCTACACAGGGGGTATCTCCTCTTAATTATTCGCTGAATAATTCAACCACTTGGAAGACTTTTTTTTTTGCTACACATTCCTACATCTTGTGTAATCCTTTGCACCTGACATGGCACTAAGAGGCCTTGATATGCGGTCTGATATACCAGTGGGAGGAAGATGCTGTGGCATGGGATACATTTATATCCAGGAAGGAATCTTACTCAGTGGTAGCCAACGATGTGCGGCAGGATATCACGTTGCCCATCACCCTTACCTAAAAAAAAAGGGCTTGCTACAATATGAAGCCCTTGGTCTCACCATTAAACGTTGCTCCCAGAGCTTGGGAAAAAGCACTTAAAATATATGGGGATCCACCCAGCTCAGAAAACTGTGCTATAATTGCTCTTGCTCAGCAACATTGAGCCTAACAAACAGGGTTTCAATGATCTACAAAGAACAACAAATAACCCAATGTTTCGTACATCTTTATCTGGAGATATCCCTCTGCACCTATATGTAGGAGATGTGTGCAGAGGTGAAAACAGGAGATATTTTGGGGGAAAATCAATATAGGCGTTTATTCAGAAAAAACGCCATAAACAAAAACTCAGGCTTTTCTTCAGCCCAGATGCAGCAACAAAAAAAAAAAGGTAGCAAACATGCCTAGCTCATATCTGGAGTGCTAACTGTTATACAGTAATGGTTTCCCCTAACTAAAGGTTGGAGGGCTAAGCCCCATAACAACTATAACAAACCAAGTCAGTGGTAGGTAAGTTTACCTTCTGGCTCCCGGCTTCCTCCTGGCTGAGGTAGGGAGGTGCAGCGTAGTCTCTACAGTGTTCTAGGGTGCGTGCCTTGCTGGATCACAGAGCCCTAAGACTGCTGCGATCCAGGCTTTTAACCCACTTACTGAGCCAGGTGAAAGATGGTTAATTACCCCAGGCTGAGATTAACTAGCTCCCCGCTGGACTTAATAGGTATGTTTTCCCTGCAAAGTTATTAGACAGGGAAACCACCCTATCACTTTCTATGCACTACAAGGTGATGCCAATGACAGTGGTATTCCTAAACTCCTACGATAACCACCCTAGCAAAGGCTACTAGAGAAAAACTGCACATTTCTTCTTGGATCACAAACGTTTACTTTTTCAAAAACACATAATGAAAGCCAATGAAGGAAGAAGAGATTTCTCCTCATGTCTGTTTGAAATTGACTAAAAGCAGCATGAGAGTTTTGCTCAATATGCTTTGTGCATATTTCTCAAAAAAGAGCTCAGTCCTTAATGTCCATGTCATGGAACAGAAATACCCATTTCTGCCTTCTCTGTTTCAAACTCCCCCCCCCCCGCCACCCCCCTTTCCTTGGCAGTTCTGCCTGCTAGCTGTATTTGGATGTTACTTTCCTTGCAGTTTCACTCCCAGTGCAGATGGAATGGATACATTATGTTGCCTTTTTTCCTTCCAGTCTGTCACACCCCTGGTTGCCCTGGCAACATCTCCAGTCCTCCAAGTTAATGGGCTTTCCCATTCCCCCCTGTCCCTGCTGACAGTTAGTTTGGCTTGACCCCTATCCCTGTGTCACAAGCAGTACCCACTGTCTTTACTTCCTGACATTGGCAGAGTGAGTACATTCATGTTACACCCCCGTGGCAAGGCCAATTCTTTTCACCTGCCCTTAACTACAAAGCATCCACAGAGATACACCTTTCCAACACAAACATCTTATCCACAAGTGCCTGTTTTTATTGCTGCTTTCCTAAATAAAGTGAAGAAAATATACAGGACTTGTGCTTTGGAAAGAGGGCTGAGTTGAAGCTAGCTGGGTTCATTGATACCCTAGACATGACCCTGGAACCAGAATAGTCCATTTTCTTTTCCCACAGGTTTACCAGTTAGTTATAGGATACTAAATTTAGAATCACGGGCCTCATGCAGAGAGCATCGTTATTTCAAAACTCGCCATTTTTTGTACAATTTTGCGCAGAAAACTGCAGAAAATGGCGAGTTACGAAAAACGCGCCAATTTTTTTTTTCTCTTTCTAAAACTCGCCTCGCGGCTGGCGAGAAACTCCATCTCGCCATTTTTAAAACTCTCCGAATGCAGAGAGGTACGAACGGCATGTAGCGGCTGTTCGCGCCAGGAAAATGGCGCGATTTTCGCATTTTTGCCGCGCCAGGAAAAGTTGGCAATAAGATGGCGCTCGCCGCCTATAGCAAAGGGGACAAAAAAAGCGCGATTTTTTCTTTACACATTTCTGACTCGCGCATCTTTCCCATTTAAACTCGCCACACGCATCCATGTTAAACATAGCAGAATTCGACCTTTTCTGCATATGGAGACTAAAACTCTCCAAAAAAGCTACTTTTTATGAAATTCGCCAATTTGAAAATTCGATGCTCTCTGCATGAGGCCCCACGTTCTTTACTATTTGTTGTTCTAATTTTCTCTTTTTGAGACCTTGCTGTTGATATCTGCCATCACACATGGCAATAACAAAGCTTTAATATAGATATACTTCCAAATACTGACCTAACATCACTTCTGGCTTTCATGGAAGAACAAAGATTTCTACATTAAGTTCTAAAGAACATTGGGCTAACATTACCCAGAGGCCCTTATTCTAACAAGTGTGATAGCGCTGACCCGGCACTATTGCACAGAAAGCCCCACTGACTGTCAGCGATATGGCACATTAAAGAATAAAGACCATAACCTATATACATTTGCTTTCTGGTAACCCAATAATCATGGTGGATTTTGGTCAAATCCAAACTATATGTTATTGTCAATTTATTTGAACAGGATCAGAACTTCTATTTCTTTTATTCTTCTCATTGTAGGCAGCCTTTCATAACAGAACGTTACTACTGTCCCTATTTACAGCTAGGGTCCATCTTTTTATTCTAGTCAAATATTTGCTTGTTTACCTGATCAGGTTTTTGGGTTAAATGAAAGTCAATAATAGAAAAATCTATTTCCTACATCTATATTGTACACAAATGGCCATTATAACTGTATTGCTAATCATGTGTATACAAACTCTTACCTTTTCTCTATGGTTGTGGTCTGTCAATAAATAAATAAAAAGAAAATAGGGAGCTTTCCACTTTGGCATTAAAGGAGCAATCCAAGCCGTTTTTACGGCTTCTTAATTTTTTTACTACAGGTTTGTAGCAGGGGGTTTCCGGAGCTGAAGCCCCAGGGACTCCCTGCTTCCAGAGATTCTTACCTCTGAAGGGGGATACTGGTATCTCCTGCAGTTTTCTGCAGTTTAAAGTCCCTGGTCACATGGGCCAATAGGAAGCCGCACCGGATGATGTCACAGCTTCCTATTGCCCGCAGAGCCCGGAAGCTTTGAAAAGCAGCCATATAGTGAACCTTGGAGTGGCTACCAGCGCCCACTACAGAGGTAAGTACCTCTGGAAGCAGGCGTCCTCAGGGCTGAAATGAATGGGGTTCATCTCCAGAGACTCCCTGCTTGAATCCTGTATTTAAAAAATGAAGGAATAAAAACAGCTTGGATTGTCTCTTTAATGGGGTGCAGTATATTAAACCTCAATTCTTTTCACTGAGTATTATTGTTTTAGTATAAAAAATACGCAACAACTTACTTGTGCAGAAAGGCGCTTCTCTTCTTCCTGCCTAGCTAGCTCTTCTGCTTTTGCTTTCTGTTCAGGTGTTAGATATTTTTCTACCTTTATCTGTAACAGCAAACAAGACGCAGATGATGTTCTAGTGTACATCAATGTATCAAATGAAGGAATATGAAACCTATGCAGTTTATAAACCTGTAAACTGAAGTGTTAATATATAAAAGCATATGTAAAAATATATATGTTAAATGTTATATATATATATATATATGTATATCTATATATATCTATCTATCTATCTATCTATATATATATATATATATATATATATATATATATATATATACTTGCTTTGCTAGTCCCATGCTGTGTTTAAAAGCTGTGTGAACGGCGATACATCAGCTTAAATGGGCTCCATGTGAATGGATATTCCAGGCAAAAGGTGACACATTGTGTGCTCATTTGCATGTAATCTCCCAGAATCCCTTGCTGCAGTGGGAGCACTGTATGCGAGGTGATAATGGTTGAAAGGCAGGGTTGCAGACCTGTCTAAGACATGTGAATGTGCTCACAAGTGATATTCTTTATTGGCTATATGCTAACAGTGGAGGTTTTTTGTTGCCTTTTTCACCCACCATAACTTAAAATGTAATGATATTATATATATATATATATATATAGCCATTTGAGAAAGTTACCGGTCAGGTGACGAAACGCGTCAGGGTACTGAGAGCGCGATTACGTCATCACGACGACGCCGCGCACGCGCAGAAGCCTACACCAAGCGCGGGAATACAATCGGCGGCCATTGGAAGTGAGAGCTGGAGTTTGGACTATACACAGACAGCGAACGGAGCCTTATACATCTGGTTCCTGGTGATCGTGTCTGGCAGCCCTGAGGGAGTCCACGGAGACGTGTTCCAGTATCCAGAACCGGATGGTGGTGATATATTCACAAACTGCCTTTTAACTATTTGCATCCTGTGAGTGCGATTCCTACCCCCCCCCACCCCCTTCCCCCTTTTAATAAATTTTATGCAATATTATGCTATGGGGCGTGCGCTCTCTCTCTTTTTCTGTCTGTAGATATCTGTGGAGGTGGTTTACCCCGTGTGAGAGCAGCCCAAAGACCCCTTTATCAACATCGGAAACCTCATCATTATGGACTAATTATTGAAGGACTGGTTGGATTTTTATTGATTTTTCTGTTTCTTTTTTTCTTTTTTTAGCACGTTTATGCACTGTTATGATAATTTTTATTGGTTGTGTTATAATAGAATTTAAAAAGGTCACACTAGTTTAAGAGATATACACAATTTTAAACATCACACACTTTACACAATTCTTTATTTATTAATTATAGTTCCATTTATTTATTCATATCACAGTATTATTTTTTGGCGCCACACTTTTTTGTTTTTATATATATATATATATATATATATATATATATATATATATAGAACCATCCGTGCTCCATTAGGTCTGCCAATATTGCATAGAATATACATCAGAGAAGAATTGCTCTATAATTGGTGACTTTTTGATTCCCAGCTGTCATTAGCCATATGGACTGGCACCAACCATTATTATACTCAGTGTTTATCCTCTATTTTGTCTCCTCGCTCTATCTGTTCCACAGATTTATATATGTCACTTGCTTAATGCTGCTTATGATTATTTTATACTGAACATTGATTGCTTTTCAATCACACCGGTCTAACATTAGTCTTTAAGACTACTCTAGTTATTATATAATAAAATCCACTCAATATTTTATATACGGAACTGGTGCTTCTTTTTGTTTTGTTATATAGATATAATATATATATATATATATATATCACCACATACTGTACCTCTGAATCTTCTACAGTCAGAGCTCTTTCTGGCTTCTCGTCATCTGTACATTTCGGCTCAAGAATTCTCTCTTTCAGGTCCAGCTCAGACATTATTTCTAGAATTCTCTGGTTTCTTTCCTTCATGCGTGAAACTTCTTGCTCTTTCTGTCTGCACACCACCTCAAAGTCTTTGTTA
This sequence comes from Ascaphus truei, assembly GCF_040206685.1. NCBI lineage: Eukaryota > Metazoa > Chordata > Amphibia > Anura > Ascaphidae > Ascaphus > Ascaphus truei. Next base: position 132,579,699 of record NC_134487.1, read on the forward strand.
AAACCTTTCTTGACATTGTGAATGATGTCCTGTGTTAACACAAATGTATTTCTTGTTTAAAAAAAAAAAAAAAAAAAAAGAGAGGGAGACCAAAACAAGCAATGTTTGTTTCTAGAGCAACAGGGCAATAAAATGTACCGTTTATACTAAGTGTATTGAAATCAGAAATATGTTATTAAAAAATACCCACAATGATCTATTAAACAGTGTTCCGCCTTAGCGCTCATTGAGACCCATTCACTCGAATCGATTGTAACCTTTAGTGTCCCTACTGACATTCACAGACGTGACAACGGCTGGTGTGCTAATGGACCCTATGATGTGCAGTGAATGACATGTCTTTTTTTGCAGTCCAATGGAGATGTCAACAATTGTGATTGGAAAGGAAGATGAAAATATCCTCTCCTGTTCCTGACATACAGTAGGGGGTTGGATGGGTGGATTGCGACCAGGTGATCGCTATGCAAGCGATTACATGTTTGTGGTGTCAGAATGGCAATCAGGTGCCGTGGGCAGTCTGACACCAAAAAGCTTAATACCGTTTGGTAAATCATGGCTTCAATGCATTATGATCATGCAATGTATTTATCAGAAAAAATGACTATGCACTGTCTTGGGTATATAGATGCATATGACCTGATGTGTAAATACAAGGTTAAAGAGAGCTTTTAATGTCTTAGTCCAGTTTAAGCAAACTGTACTTGTCGGATGTATTAATCAAAATAATTCCAATTCATCATAATCATATTTACACTATTGGAACAATGTCACACAACGTTTTTTTTTTTTTTTTTTAGAAAAGCAGCATTCAACTAGCAACTAATGCTCACTTGCAGCAATATGATCTGATTAATCTTCTCCTCTCTTGTATGGATTTCAAGCTGGCTATATAGGTTGGAGGTATCTCCACCGTACTGATCACTCAGACTCCCAATCAGTGATGCCATATCTCCAGGCGTCACAGCTTCCTCTTCCTCTTCCTCCTCCTCTTCTGATCCAACTTTTGCCTGAAACTCAACAATCTCTTTTCGAGCCTAAAATGTAAGTAACAAAGTTTATTATGGATTACTATGAAGTTCTTTGCAGAAAAAAAGCAGAGAAGACCTTACCTGTTACAACACTGTTCTATTCCATGAACAAGCTTGAAGGTCAGATTTATGAACAGATAACTGCAGATAATTGTAGTGTCCCGCTTATTAGTCACCTGACTTGGGAACTGAGAGAGAGCCTCAGTAATGCCTGAGACATTTCTCTAATATTTTTACATGGAATGGAGCACAAAGGTTTACCAAAGGAAGATCATTGAAAAATGTTAATTTAGCACCCTTTGTTGTTGTTGTTATTATTAAAATAGATTGTAAGCTCCACGGGGCAGGGACCTGCGCTTGCAAAATGTCTCTGTAAAGCGCTGCGTACAACTAGCAGCGCTATACAAGAACATGCTATTATTATTATTATTATCAACCTATTCACTAATGGCATATTGCCATCACTAAGTTAGAGAAAAGAGGCTTTTTATCACTCAATAATTTGGCTATATTTTATAACATAGTGCATGTAAGTGAGCGTAAATTAGTAATTATCTCAAAATTACTTATTCACATGCTTACGGAATTCTGATACTCTCCAATGCTGCCAGTTTTTATCACCTACCACCGGCTGACATAAGGCCTATATTTCACTATTTTTATAATGTTTATTATATACAGTGAAGATATGCCAATTGTGATAGGTGTTAAAAATTGGCGTTGGTATTTTTTTTGTCAGTAGCCGGATATTGGAAAGCATTAGAATTTTGTGAGAATAATATACATTATATACATAGTCAAGATAACATTAGGCAACCCGGGTTAGGTAATAAAAAACAAAATACCTTACAGTACTTAAACATTTGATTACATTTGATCATATTAACCCCTCAGTAGCCCAAGCTAGGCGAGATCTACACAGGAATAATAGAGTCCCATGGTTACTAGGTGTCTAAGGGGGTGTCATGTTATTTAGTATTAGTGATGTTAGTGTAGGGACTATATTCACTCCTTAGGTGCCAGCTAGCCATTGGTTTACCATGCGTAACTGGCCAATTGTGCAAGTTAGGGCTTAATATTGTAAAATATTGTTTAAACATTTTTCCTGATGTTTAATTATGTTTATTGTTGGGGGGGGGGTGTGTGTTTAATTTAAACTTTTTTTGGTGCTTCAGTGGCCTGCATGACACTCATTTACAATGCGTTAATAGCCCCTCTGGCATCGAAGCAGTTAAATTACTTTGCTGGCAAATGGCACTGTACTTATTATTATTACACTACCCCAGTGTTTTTCAACTGGGGTTGCCTGGGCATCCCTAAAGGGATCCTTGCAAGTTTTAGGTCATTTGAAAATGGTACCAAATACAGAAGAATTTACAATGCATTTAATCTCAGGCGCACTATTAGAGAGGGGTGGGGTTCCTTACAATGCACCTGATTTTAGTCGCGCTATTAGAGAAGGTTGGGGTTCCTTACAATTCATCTGATATCAGACGCGCTATTAGAGAGGGGAGGGGTCCTTACAATGCATCTGATCTCAGACGCACTATTAGAGAGGGTTGGGGTTCTGCAGAATTTCACAATATAATTACAGGGTTCCTTAACCAAAAAAGGTTAAAAAAAACCACTGCTCTACTCTATGGTAGAAAAGTGTGGAATTTAAATACAGAGTTTTGGTGTTAATTGAAACTGTGGAAGTAATGAAGATTTGTGGCAGTGAAACCTATGCATGCAAATTATGTCTGTAACGCACGGCGATCATGCATATATAATTATTAATGAATTGCTCTGTAAATAAGCAAAAATTATGCACGCAATTTTTTCCTAATGCCACATATTATCACAAATATACCTGTCCTTTGTGAATCTAGACCAATGTTGTAAAAGGTTAAGTCTACCCTACGTTCTGGGCATAAATAAAAAAAATATAACATTTATTATTTTACTGTACTTTAAGATCAGCTGATTCAATCTTCTTGATCTTTAGCACTCTAGCAAAATCTTCCAGTTCCTTAGCGGTTTGCTCTTTCAAAGGGTAGTTCTTGACTGCATGTCCTGTGTGAAAGGCCTTGAATAATATAACATTAGTCAACATTGGTATAACAAAATAGAATGTAAGTATCTCCAAACACTAGTCATCAGTACAGGGAAATTCATTGTAGCTGTAAAAAGTAATTATACTTGCTTAGTTTTGACAATTTTAGTTTGGTTGTTCAGCATTTAAACCAAACTCCAATGTTACAACTGTAATCAACAAACACACAATTACATTGCATTGTGGTGCTAAGGCAGAAGTTGGAAAATGGGCAAAATGGGAAATTTACTACCCATGGAGACTGTGATGGCAGAAACTAGATATCTTTAAGAAAAATGTAGACCTGTTTTTAGGAAGGAAAGGTACACAGAAGGATATGGCGAATAAGTTAAACACAGGAAGGTTTGTTATCCAGAGAGAAATCTGATGGCCATTTCTGGAGACAAGAAGGATTTTTTACCTTATGAGATACCGTTGGCCAATGTATGATTGGGGTATTTTGTTAGCTTTCCGTGGATCTATGTAAATACACATATAGGATGAGTATCCCACCCAATTAGAATTTAACAAAGGTTGAACTCCATAGAGATGTGTATTTTTTCAAACTAATTTACTGTGTTATTATGTTACATAATAAAAGTAAACAATTATTTAGAGTAGCAAAAGTTTAATAGGCCCCAGATATATAATGAGGCATTGTATTTGTGTTTCAGGTCTAGAGGACTTCCTAGTTCCCATCTTGTAAACAAAGAAGGGGGGTACTTTTTCCCATCTGGTACACATTGTACAGATTAACATTCATTTACCCCAACAGCGCGTCCTTTCACAGTCATCGCGTCCCAGCATTCCTGTTTGATGATTTTACGTAGGTATTGTTTGGCCAGGTTCTCCAACTCAATCTCTCTTCTCACCTTCCAAAGATCACAAGACAATGCAAGTAGTCATTGTTTAGACAGAATGATACGACATGTTCTCGCAAGACCCACAGACAACCCGTACATAGAACGTTTCCTGCACAAAGTGCCAGTCACAAATAATGGCATAGAAAGCCTTTTCCTTTTATTTTCTTCAAAACAGCTTATCGTCCTGTCCGCGGATCTCTCCATTATGGGAGGAAATCAGAAATTGGATCCAGAGGATTTTTGACCTCACAATACCACCGGACCCTTGGCTGTTCCTTCTGAACAGACCAATGTCGGGCCTTACCAAAGCAAACAATAAACTAATTGCCCACTTTGCAATAGCAACGCGGTGCGAGATTGCAGCATTATGGAAACGCCCCGATATCCCAAGTATCCCAAAGATTCGGAATCGCATGTGGTTTATATGCCAGATGGAAAAGTTGACGAGTTAAGTTAACGACACTGGCACCAATTTTCTAAAAGTCTGAACGCCCTGGTTGACACAGACAGATATCCCGGGGATTGAAAGGAACACAATCTGGCTATGATAGGTGTAGGTGCGTTCTCCTTGGGAGGTGACAGCTTGCTTTATGTCATATAAGCAGACCTCGGGACAGCAGTACTGCAGAGTCAACAATATGAGGATGGGGTGGGACAGTAGGAGATCGGTCTTGGCTGACCCATGCATTGAGTTGAAAGTAACACCGCAAATCTTCCACCCCCGCCTCCCCTATCCACCCCCCTTCTCTACTCTTCCCATTCCCCTCCCCCCGCCTTTTTTCCCCCCTTTTGGTTTATTGTTACTATATTATTATTTTTACTATATATTGGTCTGTACTATCGATTACTTAGTTCACAGTGAATCGCCCCGGCTGATTAGGGCTCGAAAAGCTGCGTGATCTCACTTCGTTTGCCTCACTTGTTAATATGCTTATCAATTACACGACGAAATGTTGTATGAAATTGTATGTTGAAATATACGCCTGTAATACCCAATAAAATTTAAGTTACAAAAAACAAAACAGCTTATCAATGTTATTGGTTTTCTTAAAAAGATTTAACCTTCAATTTTCATTTTTAACTTATTTGCAGCCTGTGCAAAAATTAAGAAATTACTATTTTCTTTGGGTCAAATGTAATTCTAGTCTTATCTGGTTATTACTTTTTTTCCTGTGTGTATCTTTGGCAGGATAATTAATTGAAACACACTGGCACTGAGTTTGGAGCAGTTGAACCTGGTTAAATTCCCGGTGTTGACTCCTTGTGACCTTGGGCAAGTCACTTTATCTCCCTGTGCCTCATGCACCAAAAACATAGATTATAAGCTCTACAGGGCAGGGTACTGTGTCTGCAAAATGTCTCTGTGAAGCGCTACGTAAAAACTAGAAGCGCTATACAAGAACAAGCAATTATTATTATTAAAATCACCTACATTTAACTTCTTAAATATACTGTACTACTGCCATTAGTTCACTGTAGTCGTCTCATTTAGTTTACAAAACAATCAAGACGTAAATTTATTTTTTTTCCTGCGACTCCAGCAAAGGTGAAGCCGCAGCAGCTGCAGCGAGAAGCGACCGCGCAGTTCAGGATTTCTACGGTTCTTTTAATTGCAGCCAGGATAGTTAGCGGGGCTACATCTGTACTACTTAACTGATTCTATTATGAAAATAATTATCCTTAGAATGAAAATGTCCCTTTTCTTGGTTTGTCTCGGGTGGGTTCCTGAAAAGCTGACACCCTGCCTATTGTACGCAACCTTCACTAAGTTGTTCCCTGCTCCAGTCGTTGGTCACTGTCTGCCAGAGAGGCAAGAGAAAGAGAAGGGAGAGGGTGGCACTTTGTTTTTGGAAGGGAGTGGCAGCCCCTTTACAACACATAAAAACATCACACAAAAGGGAGGCGCTAAATGTTCTTATGTTTACAGTGGTTTCAAGTTTACAAACTCCTTTTTGAAAAATGTGAATAGTTGTCGGATATTGAAGAGGGCTTCAATTAACAATACTTAACCACTTAAGAGTTAGAAGGTACTACACCAAAATGGTATGCTAAATGTCTTCCTCAGTGCTGATTTGTTAATTTATACCTGTACTTGTTTAGAAAAAGTAAAACCTATTTTTTTTTTTAAAGAAATCATTCTTTTAAACTAGTCCTATAATGAATATAATTGAAATGATGACACTAACAAGCATAAACAATCATCTTGCTCGTCATCTTGAATAATGCGCTTCCCACCAATTAATATAATTGACGATGATTTCATTTGCAACTTTTCTTAAACTCGCTAATTATTATTGTACTGTTTTCAAACCACCTTTCAGCATGGCTTTCTTTTGCCGATTTGTCATTTTTGTTTTAAGGATTAGCTTACTCTTGCCACTTCTTGCTCACTCTCTGCTCGCAGTCTCTGCTGCTCCTCTGTATCCAGGTTAAACTCCTGCTGGTCCAGTTTTTCAATGTCAGGTAATAATTCATTTTCTCGCATCATCACTTGAATCTACAGTTAGACATAGAAGTGTATATATATATATTATCTCAAAAACACTACAATTTACCCCATTAAACAATCTAACTGTCATCCTATCTCCTGCCTTTTAACATCTGGAAGGCTTGTATCTCTTTGCATGCTCTTTTTCCTCATCTCCTATTTGACCCTCTCCAATCAGGTTTTTGCACTGCTCACTCAACTGAAACGGCACTCACCAATAGCGCATTGCCAAATCCCAAGGACATAACTCACTTTCCATTTGATTTGACTTGCCTGCTGCCTTTGATACTGTTGATTACCCACTTTTTCTTCACACTCTCCACTCCCTTGGTGTTCAGGACAAAGCCCTTTTCTGGCTTTCTTCCTACCTCTCATTGTTCCTTTAGTGTATTTATTGCAAATTAATTTATTTTTCTGTTGATCTTTTGGTTACCTGAAAACTTGGTTCTGAGACTTCTCCTCTTTTCTTTCTATACACTCTGCCTTGGTTAATTTATTAACTCATTTGGCTTCAAGTATCACATGTATGCAGATGACACACACCTGTATCTATCAACACTGAACCTCACATCTGCAGTATATTCCCAGGTCTCACAACAAGAGGAGGATGTCATTTTTTGTCGAATTTGAATCTGCCCGTATTGGCTGGTTCATTTGGCCCGGTGATTTCTGTGAATCAGTCCCAAAAAGGATATATGTAATGGGGGCTTAAAATATCCCCATTTTTGTGTGTTTAAAAAAAAATAGGTTTAGAGCAGGGGGTTTCCTGAGCTGAACCCGGGTATCTTTCTTCAGTTTAAATGTCCTGGTCATGTGAGCCAATAGGAAGCCGTGACTGGGACACTTAAACTGCAGAGAGATACCGGCAGCAAATACAGGTGTGTATCTCTGGAAGCATGGGGTCCCCGGAACTGAAATTAACAGGGTTCAGCTCCAGAGACCCCAAGCTCCTGTCTTTCCTATGTATATATTGGCCATTATAAACATAGACAAGATAAGATAAAACAACCTGAAATATATGGTAACCTAGTAATTAAAATACAGTACAGTACATATTAACCCCTAGTAGCCCACGGGTAAACTAGATTTTTCATGTTTTTTTAAATTGTAATATTTATTGGCCATCAGGCTAGGATTTTTATTTTGTTTGTGGTTGCGCATCGGCCCTTTATTGTAATGATCTGTCGGTGTCCCTGACTGAGGATGAGGAGGATGAGCCTTCATCCCGGCAGGGGTAAGTAATACCTGTATTTCTTTATTTGGGGTGTTCATTGATAGCCACATTGGCAATCTAGTCCCCCATTGAGGACTTAAGTAGCCAAAGTGACAAGTATTAATAGGTTTGAAGCAGGGAGTCTCCGGAGCTCAACCCCATTCATTTCACCTGCGGGGAACCTCTGCTACTTGAGATACCGTCAGCACCTACGAATGCGCGTCTCTGCAGTTTAAATGTCCCGGTCACGGCTTCCTCTTGGCCCACGCGACCGAGACATTGAAACTGTAGAGAGATAGCGGCACCCTCTATGGAGGAAAGTATTTCGGCAAGCACGGGGTCCCCACAGCTGAAATGAATGCGTTTCAGCTCCAGAGACCCCCTGCTTAAAAACTATTTAATTTTTTTATACTAAATTAAAAAAAAAAAAAAAGATTTTGAAATCAGTCCGTATATTTTTAAGGCCAAATCCCTGAGCGTTTTGTGGTGGGGGGGGGGGGGGGGGGGGGGGGTGGAGGGGCGGATTTGGCCTAAAATATTCATGAAATTCGGGGGATCGGATTTGGACTGTTCCGCCCATCTCTACTCACTGCAATCTCATCCTTGATAGCAGCTAGACTTTTTAACCTCAATATGTCAGACTGAGCAGCTCATAATCCCACCTAAATCAAACCTCATGGTGCAGTTTTTCATCACAGTCAATAACACTACAATTCATCCAGTTACAGACCATCCTTTAGCTGTCATTTGTTACTATTCTCTTTCATTCTCCCCTCACATTAATGCTATTGCTAAATCTCAGCACATTCTCTGTAACATTCCTAAAATACAACGTTTTCTCCGTTCCTCTCCATTATTGAAATATAAATGAATACCCTTATTCTCTCCAGTCTGAGCTAGTGCAACCACCTCCTCACTGGTCTCCCTGCCTTGTAGTTGTCTACCCTTTATCTATTAAAGTGCTGCTGTGCGAAGAACCTCAGTTGCCCCTCGATCAGTCTCTACTTCCCTCCTCCTGAAATTGCTTTGTTGGCTCCCTAATAAACTCTGCATTAACTATAAAAATGATCTTCTATTTTATGGCTCTCAATTCCTCTGTCTCTCCCTCTATTTCAGCTTTAATCCCTCATTATACCCCTACTCGCTCACTACACTCTATGCAGGCCTGTCTTCTCTCTACCCCTTCCCCCTGTGTGTCACTACAGGTCTCTCCCGCCTAGAACCTTCTCACATGGTGCACCGTACCTCCTAATCTCCCTCTCAAAAAACCAAGCACTTGCTCTCTCAAACTTCAAAACTCAGCCACTATTCACTAAACTACACTGTAACCAATGCACTTACATGTACTCCTACTGTTTCTGTTAGTCTCCCACAACCCAATTAGATTGTAAGCTCTTTGGGGCAGGGACTCCTTTCACCCAATGTTACATTTATGACTTTATGCACTTATTTCATTTCTATTATTATTATATTTCCTGTATTGTAATGTTTGTAAAAAAATTGTAAAGAGATGTATACCTGGCAAGCTCTCTAAAAATAAAAATGCATACATAAAATATTCTCAAATATAGGATATGTAGAAGGAAACGAGCGCATCACTGAATCAAAAATAGATAGGACAACTCCAGATGTAGTAAAATTGTGTTTATTGCACAATCAGCTTAGCAATGAAGGTGTAGGAAACACACCAACATGTTTCATCCAACAGGACTTTCTCAAATATACACTGGCTGTATTTTGCTTTAGAAATGATTAGTTTCACTGTATGTGCCTTGTTAGTACAGTATGTGATTTCTAAAACCCCTGGAGGATCAATGTAAACATGGTGTTGTACATCTTCTGACATTGTACTGTACGTGGCTTTAAAAGTATTGACACATGAACAGTATTGGGCCTAATAAGGTAATCAGATTAAGAGGAAGTTTATCAATATGTACTTTAAACATAGGAAGCAGAGGAGCAAACATCAATGTCACAATCATATCGACTAAGAGGTTCAGAGCCAGAATTACTAAGCAGTGCTAAGTCATAAAGCACTTTATAGGTCGGATGTGGCTATAATTCTCTCTCGTCATTGACTGAGGGAATGCTTAAAGTCAATAACCGCACTTTGGTGAATAAACTGGAATATGCATTGTTTGGAATCATCACACCTGTGGGGTCTGTAAGTGATTTGGGAAATGGTTATGTAATAACATTTCAGTAGTTGCAGCTAGTTGACACACATGGCATAATAACATCGATCAATTTCTGTCTCGTCATTTTTCTCCTTATTTTGTGCACCAATAATAACTAGTTTTAACCTATTTGATGTAGCCACTAACAGTTAAAACCCATTTCAATGATGCTATGCACAGGTTTAATGAGCTCCAGTGGATCCTGGAGCTGGAAAGCCTGGTCGAATTATATAAACAGCTCTGTGTTTGGACTTGTATACCTACATTGCCAGAGTCTGAAGTAATAAAACATCGTTTGAAAGACTAAAGTAAAAAGAATGCGTTCCCAGCTCTCCCGAGTAATCTAGAGAAACGTCAATTATTGAAAAAAAAGGAAAGTCTATTTTGATATAATCGTCAATAGAGAAAAGATTCCACATGAATCATTACAAAAAAAATCCGTAATAGTCAAAAAGATATACCATATTTATAAAGAGTTCCCATCATCCAATGGAAAAAACGAAATGCCACAGATAAAGAGATTTAAAAAAAGGGTGTGTGCGCCAAGCACGCGCATTTGAAGTGAACCTTCTTTGTTTTTTGTCACTGTTTTGTCACAGAAATTGTATTTGTTATGGTGCTGTTTTTAATTCAATGAAAGAGATTTGAGAGTATAATTAATTTTATCTGTTTTTTTTGTGTTGAAATTTCTATGCTATCACTTGGAATACATGATATAATTGATATGATAACTAAAGTAAGATACATATATTTTGGATTGTAAAGTATATAAATGCCGTCACTCTCAAAAATCTTTAATTCAATGTAAATCATAAAAATCTAAATATAATTTCAGTGACAAAACGCAAAGAAGTTTGACTTTGAAAGCGCGTACTCGGCACACACCCTGTTTGTTTTAATATATAATCATTACAGTTACTATATTATATAAATCTATTTACAATTCATATGTTATATGTTTAAACACTTTGCATCTTTTTCTCTTCTGGGTTTTTTATGATAAATGAGAGATTTGTAAGATTTTTGCTATGTGCACTTGTATATTTATACTCACTGGGAATTCCTTTAATAAGTGTTTCTTTTGTTTATTTGTTTGTTTGTGTATGTGTACACAAACCACAGTGGGCGTGTGTGGTTTTTCTTTTTTTTCTCTGCTCTGCGCATCCACGTGGCGCCGTCCGCCTCAGCGCATGCGCGAGGAGGAACACGTCACTTCTGTTACACACTTCCATCACCATGAAGGAGATTTGTAGGTACCACCAAAGAAGTTTCACTTCAAAAACTAAGAGCTCCACAGGGCAAGTATATCTCTATCTAAAAACACAGAATATGAATATGCACAAAACTAGCACTGATAGCAGAATGTCGTCAACAACCTATGTTCCATAAAGTGTGAGCTCTTAGGTATGATATGGTAATTAAAGACAGAGGCACAGGGGGTAGTAATAACTAGTAATGATTAATTAAATACTTGTCATAAACTTCAAAACCAAAGAAATAGGGGCAAATAAAGGCAGAAAACGTTCCTCTCTCCAACATCAAGGGGGGGCCAACTTTTTTGAGCCAAAGAGGCTCTTCTTCTGGCCATTTCCCACCAACCCAAGCATTGGTGGTACTTTCCTTGTAGAGGAGTATATAAATACCAATAAACCCTTAACCAAGGGTCTGAGAAATGACAAAGACCTTTTGTGTAAATCATGTCTGAATCCAACACAATTAGCATAGAGCAGAAGACTCCCATGATGATACTCGCAGGTGTAGAATGTTCAAAGCGTGTTCAAAGCGATGTCCTCCTTGTGCATGTATGTATGTACAGTATGTACATCTTTACTTATATAGCGCTATTAATGTATGAGTCAGTGTGCCACTTTGTTATAGTTTGGAAAACTTTCCTGAAAATGCCTCTGCAGTAGTAGCACCTCTATTACGTAGTTCTGTGACATTAAAAAAATATCCCAGGAGTTTCATATCTTTTACTCTTGGATGTTATCGCTTGCTATTCAGCCAAATTCTTCTCATAAGGTTTTTGCATGATATTAATTATTTTGCTATTTAAGCTGTGATCTGGCATGGGAGATGTATTTCTAATCATGTTTTTTCTAATTGGAACCAGGGTTCCAAATATGTGGGGGAAATAATGCCAATCTGTATTTTTGGTGGGATTGCACCTTTAAAACAGCACAACAACACTTAAAGCTGCAGTTCAGGCTTCTTTTTTTTTTTTTTAGTTTTTTTTTTACTTCAATAGTTTCATGTGGGCAATCTCTACTTACTTAAAGAACTGCATAGCTGCCAGTCAATTCGTTCTCCGTGTATTGATCGGCGAAATTTGGCGACATCTTTAAATATGGGGAATGTATTTCCTCTGCTTCTGTCACTCAGTGGAAGCTACTTCTGGTTCAATAAGACCATCTACCACCAGATACAAGGTACTGCTATGGGCACGAAATGTGCCCCTACATACGCAAACCTGTATCTGGGCTGGTGGGAATCAGAGGTAGTGTTTTCTGAGGAACTTGAGTATCTTACCAAACATGTGGAACTGTGGCTTCGATTTATTGATGATGTGCTAATAGTGTGGCGGGGGTCGGAGGCTATGCTCAAACAATTTATTGAGATCCTTAACATCAATGACCTCAACTTACGCCTAACCCTAGAGTATAGTTTTGAGAAAATTTGCTTTCTCGACTTATCAATCTCCAAAGGTAATAATGGCCTACTGGAGACCACGATCTACCGCAAAAGCACTGCCACAAATAGCATCCTGTTGGCCAGTAGCCATCACCCTAAGCCTCTGATTGAAGGGATACCAGTGGGTCAGTTCCTCAGATTAAGGAGGAACTGCAGTGATGACAAGGATTTTGAACTACAGGCAATTGACATGAAGAACCGCTTTACAGCAAGAGGCTATGGCCAAAAAAACTATAAAGAAGGCCTATAAATGAGCTAAGTATAAATCAAGATCTGAGTTGGTTAACAGCAACCCCATCAAAACAGATCTGAAAATAGTAAGATTTATAGGCACTTTCAATAAACAATGGAAAGTTGCTAAGGAAGTTTTACAGAAACATTGGCATATTCTAAGGGCTGATGAGGACCTACGTGACTCTACCTCCCTATCCCTCCATGGTGAGCAGACGGGCCAGAAATTTGAAAGACTATCTGGTCCATAGCCACCATACTGGGGGGGATAGGTACCAAGAGCTACATGGCTACCACGACGTGTAGAGGGTTCTTTCCAATGTCAAAAATGCAAAGCCTGTCAACACATCACTGTGTCTAAAACTTTCAGTAACTTCAGCAACTCTAAAGAATATCAGATACGGGAGTTCATAAACTGTAACACCACAGGAGTGATCTATATGGTTGTCTGTACATGTGGCAAAAAAATATGTGGGCAAGACACGCCGTCAATTCAAAATACGCATATTAGAACACATAGGATCTATACGTAACAAACTGGACACCCCTGTTGCTAACCATGCCAATAGGTGCCAAAATGGGGACCTGAAGGCGATAAGCTTCATTGGAATAGATCATTTCCCCCCTGGAATCAGACGGGGTGATTGGGATACTGAACTTTTAAAAAGAGAATCCAGATGGATTTATACCTTGGGAACATTGAGTCCATCAGGACTCAATGAGGGGTTTGTTTTTAGCCCCTTCATCTGAATCTCCCTTTGAAGTATGTCTGCATCAAAACACCATCTTTACCTATCTTAGACTACAATTTACCATACTGTAGTATCTACCTTGGACCTCTGCTTACATAATGCCTGGGAACTTAATATACTAAGGATTTCCAGAGTGTGCATTTTAATTTATGGTTGACAACTTATATCAACTAGGGATTGTTCAAATCAGGGCTATCCCTACATATGTCACCATAGTGACTAATCATCACAGATACATTAAATGAATATACCTTGATTATGTGTTAACTCCAACTATGTGAGCTACTGTATTACTCAACAACTCACTATTACATTTATTCTGCCACTGATACTCGGTCCCAATGCTTTATTCATAGATACATTTTATGCACTGAGCAGAGGGCTTAAGGGTCTGGCAATTTGATTTGCTAAATATCTGACCACTATTAGTGCATTATTACAATGGGAGCCCTTTGCCTGTTCGGATCCAGCAACTCAGGGGTTAACTATGACAGCACCATTAGCAGTGACTATATAAACCCTCACTAACTCAATGGGACCTCCCCCTATGAGTTACGTGCCCTGAAGAAGCGTTCCAACGTGAAACGCGCGCGTTGGCCATACTCCCCCACACACGCGGGACGCTATCATTGTGACCGAAACACTGATTGAGACTGAGGCTGCGGTCCCAGTAATGTCTGTGACAAGCGCGCCCGGCAGGGGGGGCGGCGCGTGCACAGCGCTAACCGCGATCTGCGGTCTGACAGGGAGAGGGGAGCTTGCGACGGGAGGGGGCGTGGTCTGGGATTTGCAGGGGCGTGGCCATTACGTCACGCGGCTGGTTCGCCCTCATTGGGTGAACCGCCGGTGGGGGCGTGGCCACGCCCCCGTCGCAAGGTTTGTACTCAATTTGATTGAGTTGGGAAAAACCTTGCAGCACGGCGCGGCTGCACCTTCTGCGTGACGGTGCGTACTGGGCCCAGCCCCATTGAGGGGCGGTGCTCACGCCGTGCGCACAGGCTGTTACTGGGACCGCAGCCTGGCTCTAAGTTGCGGAGTCCCAGCGTTCTGTATTACTACCACAATTCTAATACGATCCTGTGTGCAGCTATTCAGCATTGCAGGTTCTCTTCATACAAGGGACCTCTATTCCTCACTGCTATCTATTTTTTAGGCATGTCCTCGAGCACATCAACATTGATATATTATGATCAGTGCTGATGTAGGGGACAGTGCATGCAAGAGATAGTGTTCAATAGCAACAGATTACGGTTACTTACCTTGTTGGCTCTGGTTGCGCTCGAATAGAAACACCATACATAGTTACTCATATTATGCTACAAATGCACATTGTGTCTATTTCCTTTGTAACCATCCCGGGTGGTCTCTGTAGGAAGCCGTTCAGTGTATACACTCACTCTACGAATCTACTCACGGCATTATCTATCTGCTGTGGATCTGCTTCAACTGTCAGCTGTGACCTGTCGGTGATTGAATGTAAATCCTCAGTAACCTCACAGCACAGCCGCTCACTCACATCGGGCTACTGTGCTGCTGTTGTTTGCAGCAGGCATTTAACCCATCCCACACACAGGGATACTATCCTCTTTAAGACACTCATTGCCTTCTTGATCCTTACATGCGATCATTTGATACCTATGTGATCCCTATATGTACTAACTGCCTCCCCATACTTACCCTCCGCAACAGTGAATATAATTCAAATCCCTTCTGACGGAACAAGGCTAGCTTTGGTATTTCAGTCCATATCCATCTGGTTATATCCTATTGTGTATTTCACCAACAGATATCACTGGCCGTTGAGGCAGTTTCTACTATACAGCAGTGTCTAATGCTGGCCCCTTTACTCTATTTCCCAATAGGCTGTTATATACAGCATGAGATTCTGGCTATTTGTAATGAATCTCCCATATGTATAATCAACAGAGCTGTTACAGCAATGTCACTCTGATTACAGTCACAGTCAATGCTGTTTGATTTTAAACCCCTATATTTTATATTCGTTGATGACAATAAAGAATGATTTTAATACATCCACATTACCCTCCCTGTGATTGAGTGCTCGTTTACTAGGTTTCCTTTTTCTATTGTATTGTATGTCTTTATTTATATAGCGCCATTAATGTACATAGCGCTTCACAGTAGTAATACATGTGGTAATCAAATAAATAACAGATAATATAAATAACAGATCATGGGAATAAGTGCTTTAGTCATCAAAGTAACATTAAGGAAGAGTAGTCCCTGCCCTGAGGAGCTCACAGTCTAATTGGTAGGTAGGGAGAACGTACAGAGACAGTAGGAGGGAGTTCTGGTAAGTGCGTCTGCAGGGGGCCAAGCTTTATGTATCATGTGTTCAGAATATCCACAGTGCTATTCATATGCTTCTTTAAGCAAGTGTGTCTTAAGATGGGTCTTAAAGGTGGATAGAGAGGGTGCAAGTCGGGTACTGAGGGGAAGGGCATTCCAGAGGTGTGGGGCAGTCAGTTAAAAAGGTTTTTAAGGCGGGAGAGGGCTTTAGATACAAAGGGGGTAGAAAGAAGACATCCTTGAGAAGAACGCAAGAGTCTGGATTTTTCTTCTAGTTTAAGTCAGTGGAAGTTCATGAATATTCATGAGCCTCCCAGTGACGCGTGCTCGCTCCCGGTCCCATCACGTGGTGCAGTAGGAGAAGCAGGAGGCAACGAGTGTCTTGATCTCACTGAGGTAAGGTGTTTCCCTTCTGTGTATCCCTCCTTGTATTGTATTGTATGTCTTTATATAAATATACTAGCTGAGAGACCCGGCGTTGCCCGGGAGTTAAATTTCCCGCTAGGAAAAGGGGGGGGGGGGGAGAGGGGGGAAAAGGGGGGTAGGGGAGGGACAGTGGACAGGAGGAGGGGAGGGGGGGAGGGTCAGTGGACAGGAGGAGGGGAGGGGGGAGGGACAGTGGACAGGAGGGGGGGAGGGACAGGAGGAGGGGAGGGGGGGAGGGACAGTGAACAGGAGGAGGGGAGGGGGAGGGACAGTGGACAGGAGGAGGGGAGGGACAGTGGACAGGAGGAGGGGAGGGGGGAGGGACAGTGGACAGGAGGAGGGGAGGGACAGTGGACAGTCCCTGCCCTGAGGAGCTCACAGTCTAATTGGTAGGTAGGGAGAACGTACAGAGACAGTAGCAGGGAGTTCTGGTAAGTGCGTCTGCAGGGGGCCAAGCTTTATGTATCATGTGTTCAGAATATCCACAGTGCTATTCATATGCTTCTTTAAGCAAGTGTGTCTTAAGATGGGTCTTAAAGGTGGATAGAGAGGGTGCAAGTCGGGTACTGAGGGGAAGGGCATTCCAGAGGTGTGGGGCAGTCAGTGAAAAAGGTTTAAGGCGGGAGAGGGCTTTAGATACAAAGGGGGTAGAAAGAAGACATCCTTGAGAAGAACGCAAGAGTCGGGATTTTTCTTCTAGTTTAAGTCAGTGGAAGTTCATGAATATTCATGAGCCTCCCAGTGACGCGTGCTCGCTCCCGGTCCCATCACGTGGTGCAGTAGGAGAAGCAGGAGGCAACGAGTGTCTTGATCTCACTGAGGTAAGGTTTTTCCCTTCTGTGTATCCCTCCTTGTATTGTATTGTATGTCTTTATATAAATATACTAGCTGAGAGACCCGGTGTTGCCCGGGAGTTAAATTTCCCGCTAGGAAAAGGGGGGGGGGAGAGGGGGGAAAAGGAGGGTAGGGGAGGGGGGAGGGACAGTGGACAGGAGGAGGGGAGGGTGGGAGGGACAGTGGACAGGAGGGTGGGAGGGACAGTGGACAGGAGGAGGGGATGGGGGAGGGACAGTGGACAGGAGGAGGGGAGGGGGAGGGACAGTGGACAGGAGGAGGGGAGGGGGGAGGGACAGTGGACAGGAGGAGGGCAGGGGGGGAGGGACAGTGGACAGGAGGGGGGAGGGACAGTGGACAGGAGGAGGGGATGGGGGAGGGACAGTGGACAGGAGGAGGGGAGGGACAGTGGACAGGAGGAGGAGGGGAGGAGGGGAGGGACAGTGGACAGGAGGAGGGGAGGGACAGTGGACAGGAGGAGGGGGGGACAGTGGACAGGAGCAGGGGAGGGACAGTGGACAGGAGGAGGGGGGGACAGAGGACAGGAGCAGGGGAGGGACAGTGTATTGGAGGGGGGGAGGGACAGTGGACAGGAGGAGGGGAGGGACGAGGGACAGTGGACAGGAGGAGGGGAGGGACGAGGGACAGTGGACAGAAGGAGGGGAGGGACAGTGGACAGGAGGAGGGGAGGGGGTAGGGACAGTGGACAGGAGGAGGGGAGGGGGGAGGGACAGTGGACAGGAGGAGGGGAGGGGGGGAGGGACAGTGGACAGGGGGAGGGGGGAGGGACAGTGGACAGGAGGAGGGGAGGGGGAGAGGGACAGTGGACAGGAGGAGGGGACAGTGGACAGGAGGGGGGGACAGTGGACAGGAGGGGGGGACAGTGGACAGGAGGAGGAGGGCAGTGGACAGGAGGGGGGGGCAGTGGACAGGAGGGGGGGCAGTGGACAGGAGGACAGTGTAACACACACACACACACACACACACAGTGTCACACACACACAGTGTCACACACACACACACACACACACACACACACACACACACACACACACACACACACACACACACACACACACACACACACACACACACACACACACACACACACACACTGTCACACACACACACACACACACACACACACACACACACACACACACACACACACACACACACACACACACACACACACAGTGACGCACACACACACACACACACACACACACAGTGAGACACACACCCACAGTGACACACACACACGTCACCTCTCCTTCCGGCCACCGCCATCTTAGTTAGTCCGCGAGGGAGGAAGGGGGTCTTTCCGGGCGCCGCCATCTTAGGTGCCGCGTGGCAGGTGCAGGCTGCCTGCCCACTGTCTGTCGGAGCACCAGGGGGAAGGTGAGCGGAGCACCGGGGGGGAGGTGACCGGAGCACCGGGGGGGAGGTGAGTGGAGCACCGGGGGGGAGCTGAGCGGAGCACCGGGGGGGAGCTGAGCGGAGCACCGGGGGGGAGGTGAGCGGAGCACCGGGGGGGAGGTGAGCGGAGCACCGGGGGGGAGGTGAGCGGAGCACCGGGGGGGAGGTGAGCGGAGCACCGGGGGGGAGGTGAGCGGAGCACCGTGGGGGAGCTGAGCGGAGCACCGGGGGGGAGCTGAGCGGAGCACCGGGGGGAGACACGGGGAGAGGAGGAGGTGCGTGCGGGTCACGATGACTTGGATTTCAGGCTGATGTTCGGGGAGGAAGAGGCGGAGCCTCCGGGACCGGCGGGTAAGAGACCGGGAGATGTGCTGCTAACACTGTGTATATACTAGCTGATATACCCGGAGCTGCCCGGGATTTAATGTTCTGGCTCCCCCTCTCTCTCTCCCTTCCACTGTCTCCCCCCTCTCTTTCTCCCCCGTTCACAGCAATACGCCCCCCCCCCTTCACAGCTCCGTCACCCCCCCTGTTCACAGCTGTGTTCCCCCCCCCAGTTCACATCTCCGATGGGTGGGTGGGTGACTGAGTGGGTGGGTTGGTGACTGGGTGGGTGGGATCGTGACTGGGTCGGTGAGTGAGTGGGTGACTGGGTGAGTGGGTTGGTGACTGACTGTGTGACTTTGACTGAGTGTGTGACTTTGACTGAGTGTGTGACTTTGACTGAGTGGGTGACTTTGACTGAGTGGGTGGGTGACTGACTGGGTGACTGACTGGGTGACTGACTGGGTGGGTGGGAGACTTACCTTCACCGGGTGGGTGGTGGTTCCTGGCGCTTTAACTGAGTGGGTGGGTGGGTGACTGACTGAGTGGGTGGGTGACTGACTGACTGGGTGACTGACTGGGTGGGTGGTGGTTCCTGGCGGCAGACAGCTCCCCTCCTGGCCCTGATATTTCCGTGGCATGCAGGGGGGCAAGAGTGGCAGGCTGGGGTAGGAGGGCCGCGCCGCGCTTCCCTTCCATTCCATTCCTCGTTGGGAGCGAGGGGGGAGGAGCCTGTAGTTGGCGGCTGGGGCAAGAGGGCAAGGGCGAGGGTGAGTGCCGCGCCGCGCCGTCCGTGAGCCGGTGCAGGGCGGTGAGGGTGAGGGCCGCGCCGCGCTTCCCCTCCGTCCGTGAGCCGGTGCAGGGTGGTGAGGGTGTGGGCCGCGCTTCCCCTCCGTCCGGGAGCCAGGGTGGTGAGGGTGAGGGCCGCGCCGCGCTTCCCCTCCGTCCGGGAGCCGGTGCAGGGCGGTGAGGGTGAGGGCCGCGCCACGCTTCCTCTCTGTCCGGGAGCCGGGGCAGTGAGGGCCGCGCCTCCCCTCCGTCCGGGAGCCAGGGTGGTGAGGGTGAGGGCCGCGCCGCGCTTCCCCTCCGTCCGGGAGCCGGTGCAGGGCGGTGAGGGTGAGGGCCGCGCCACGCTTCCTCTCTGTCCGGGAGCCGGGGCAGTGAGGGCCGCGCCTCCCCTCCGTCCGGGAGCCGGGGCGGTGAGGGCCGCGCTTCCCCTCCATCCGGGAGCAGGTGCAGGGCGGTGATGGTGGGGGGTGGGGTGTGTGTGTGTGTGTGTGGGGGGGGGAGGGGTGTGTCTCTCTGCGGGTGAGAAGAGAGTGGCGGTTGGGTGACGTCATAGAGGCACCAATCTGAGGCCAGAGGCTGAGGACCAATCAGATTCTCCGCATCTAGCACCAGACTCACAACATTCACTTTTATTATATATAGATGCAGTGGAAGTGTATTGTGTGTGTATTTACTTACACACTCACTCCACATTTCAATAACATACGTATACATCTAAATAATATTCACATATACACATTTGCTATGTAACATGGCCTTCCGGCAGTTACTTCTTGTTCTGGGCTTTTCCTCAGCCAGTCCTGTTAGAACAGGCAGTGGAAAGGTTAATTCCTTCAAAAAGCCTGTTTGTGTATTCAGCTTTGAATATGTAGCCATATTCAAGGGCAGGCTTTGCAACATGAGGCTGTCAATCAAAGGATTGGATATTGGTTGGAACGCCCCTTGCTGTGTGTGGGCCAATCTGTATCCGACTTTGTCTTGTAATGATTCAACGTTAGAGACACTCCCCTGAGATGTCCAAATTGAGACACACCTCCTAAATTAAGTTATCAGTTAGTGAAATCAGTTAGTGAGTTAGTCTGAGGATTGGAGACTTCAGAGAGAGAAGTACAGAGAAGAGTTCTCTCCCTCTTACCCCCACCTGGGTAAGGAGGGAGGGGAATTATGCTGCTATGAGCAGGAAGAGAGAGAGAGAGAGCTGAGCAGGGCCTATGCATGCAGAGAGACAATGCTGTGTATTATGCTGTATGCTGCTCTGCTGAATAAAGATCAACAAGAAAGAGATACTGCTGTGTGGAATCCCTGTCTTTGGTGAATGAGTGTCAGTGGGGGGTCCCTCCTTTGAACATCCCAGAGGATCCCTACTGGCTGGAGGCGCTGCTACCACCCAGAGAATGATCCAACCCAGGTAACCTGTCTCAACCCCTGTCCCTGTCCTGGCTATCCCCACACCACCGCGGAGCCTCAGTCCTCCCGTTACCTGCAGGTTCAGCACCAAAACCCCTGTGTAACCAGCAAAGGAGTGTACCCCTCCAGATCACTTAGAGGCGGATGGGATAAAAGGGTTACAGTTGGAGGCGCTGCTGAGATGAACTGCTCCCCAGGAAAGGACAGGTTTTACCAACGGGACAGGTTTTCAGAAGCAGGTGAACCACACAGCGGTGTCAGAGAACTTTGCAGCAGCTCACAGACTTTCCAGAGAGGGGATCTCTCCCTGAAGCTTCCCCAGGGAGGGGCTCACCCCGAAATGGACATGTTCTATGTGGGGCAATTCCTTGGTGGCTATGTGCCAGGGAGCGTGGTGACCCACATATAGTCACCAGCCTGTGGGGCGGACTCCCTGGACGGCTATGGCCAGGGAGTGTGGATACCCGCATACACGCCCGCCTGGCGGAATAGGTTTGGGGCGACTCCCTGAGGGGGCTATGGCTCAGGGAGCGTGGTACCCTGCCTATACTGAGTAACCCGGAAAAGGATGGGGAATATCGGGTCCCTGAAGCTACACCAGGGAGCCTGCAAGCCCATCCTGGCACTGCAGTTAGGGCGACCCCCTAGGGGGCTATGGATCTGGGGGGTGTGGATACCTTTCTGTAACCCCCAACGTGGTCATGGCGAGATGGGGACAGGGCCTCTGCGGTGAGATCAGAGACCCCTGTGCACCCAGGCAATAACAGGACTATTGCTGTAATGGTTCGGGAGGCGCCCCCTGAAGCTACCCCAGGGCGCGTGGTACTCTGCAAGAAAAGGAAAATTGTGCTTTACTTTGCGTGGCCCCTTATGGAAGAAAGTGGGTCATGCCTGTCTCACAAGTCCTCACGGGATGGTGGTTTTACTCTCAAGGAGACCGTGTGGTGATGGACTTTGTGCGTTTAAAATGGGGGCTCCAGATCACTGGGGGCCGCATGGACTCTTATTTACCTCAAAATGGCGCTTCCCGCCTTACCAGGGAAGCCATGTGCTTTTCTGCAAAAGCTATCTTCACTTGCAAGCTTTTGCTGACCTACAGTTTGCAGAAACATCGAGAACCACTGAAATCCCTCCCTCTTTGCTTGCTCTGGATTGGACTATACTGATTACCAGGGGGAGGAGCTGGGTGTGCCTTGAAGGAGCACACAGGAAGTGAGGAGCCAGATACAAGTGCACTTCAGAGACAGCAGTCGTGCCTTTACTGTTGTCTGCTGCCTACACCTATGGAGAATCAAGGACAGTTCCATGAATTGACCGGAGGAGTCCTAGTCATTAGGGACTCCCTTGAGAACCAACTGCTCGGGATCTGCCCGTTATGTAACTGCCCAGGCGGCTCCCTTCAGCTGCTGGGAAGTTGCTCCGCTTGTGGTGTACCTTATCTGCGGGCTAGGACAGATGGCCCCACTGAACAAGACCTTGCAATGAGCACTGGGGAACTGCGCACCTTATACACCTTGGTGCGTAAGTTGTCCCAGTTGACTCAAGCATCTGCTGACGACGCTGCACACCATTACATCGCAATGGTGTATGAACTCTTTTACCCAGATCTACAAGTGGTGTCGACTTACCCCTCATCCAGGTCAAGCATGGACCTCCCCATCATCCGGCATGGCGGCCGGAAGGAAGGTTCCCTGCTTGGGCCCACTGCCTGGGTAACCGCATTCAACAGAATACCTGATCCTCCAGCTCCGGAGCCGTCTGCGCCTGTGCCAGTGGAGCTGAGTGATCTGCCTGCCGAGACATGCGGTACCGCCTCACGCCCATACTGTGAGGTGCGTTCTACTGCCGCTCCGGTAAGCCGCTCCGACAGGGAGGAACCCTCCGTCGAGCCTGCTGTTCCAGCCACCCCAGAGGTATCGGCCGATACCTCCCACGTACCCGATGTTACTGTGAACAGACTTGCTGCTGCCGATGGCGGTGAGTCGCTTGTTCTATCTTCAGATCCCCGCTGGGATCAAGCCCAGAAAGCTGCGGAGCTGTACCTGCGGCGCCAGCAGGAGATGTGCGAGGCCGTGCTCGCGCTCTCTCCTACATGCGAGCTGCGGAACGCCACTATGACTTGATGCTGTTGCAGAGTCCACTGATGGGAGAAGTGCCGGCACCACCCCTGATGACTGCATCCACTCTGCTACCGTTGCTGCTCCACCACCGGGAGATGAGAAGGCCGCTGAGTCACCCGGCCGGGTGAGCTCAAGAGATATCCAGGCCGCTCCGGTGAGTGCTACCATTCTGAATGATCCTTTCCTCCTGCCATGCAGGGAGCAGAAGGAATCCCGAAACGCTCACCAGGCCCAAGAGCTGGCTGTAGCCCGCTACGTTAAGGCCAAAGGGAGGGACAAATTGAACTTCACTCAGGACTGTGCCATTGCTCCTTCCGGGGAGAGTTCACTGAATTAGCCCCCTCGAGACTTTGGTGAGGCCCCCTTGCCACCGGCGGCCCCAGTCCCTGAGTCATCTGCCCCTTCTGCCTGCCTTCCCTTTCAGTCACCAGTCCCAAGATACGACCCCTGACCCCCAGGACTTTAACACCAGTGAGTCCCGTGGCTCCAAATGAACACTATGATGTATTGTCCAATATGCCTGTGTCACTTTTGGAGGGTGTTGTTCAGTGGGGGGATTCTGATGATGAGGGGATGTGCTAAGCAAATTCTGAAAATGTACTGTCTCCTTTTAGAGAGGAGGCAGAAGGAACCCCTATGTGGATGGTCCTCTGTTCTGGGTGCTACCTGGCACTGCCACTGATAGGGGCCTAATAACGTTTAGCCGTGCAGCGCGAGTAATAGTGCACAGGTTCAGGAAGATGGGATATGAGTTTCCATATCTTCCTGAGAAATTGATGAGAACTGTAGAAACTCACCGCCTAGAGTGGGTGAAAGAGGCCATAATTGCCCACCTTGGGACCTATGCAAGAGATCCCCCTTATGTGGATCTAGATAGAGCTCCACAACTTCTAAAATTATGGATGATAGGCCGAGATATCTACCTAGACAGGGTGGAGTATATCTCAGAATATGGTAAACGCAGGTGCTATTCTGTGAAAGTACCTGATGACAATGGTAAACTGGTCAGGAAGCCTGACCCCGCTCATTATTATTAATTAATTAATTCTCTATTAATGCATTTTCTCTTACTACAGAGGTAGTAAATGTTCTGTTCATTCACTGTGTGTCATGTTGTATCATGTATCTGTGATATACAGTGTTATGTCGGTCCTGTTAGCTTAAATGTACAGGGATGCATTTCAGCTTATGTTGAAATTACAAGTGTTGCCCAGCGAGGTAAGGTTATACCTTCTGTAGTCCCAAGCCGGGACGGTTGGGGTTTTACCAGAGGGAGAATGTAACATGGCCTTCCAGCAGTTACTTCTTGTTCTGGGCTTTTCCTCTGTCAGTCCTGTTAGAACAGGCAATGGAAAGGTTAATTCCTTCAAAAAGCCTGTTTGTGTATTCAACTTTGAATATGTAGCCATATTCAAGGGCGGGCCTTGCACATGAGGTTTGTCAATCAAAGGGGTGGATATTGGTTGTAACACCCCCTGCTGTGTGTGGGCCAATCTGTATCCGACTTTGTCTTGTAATGATTCAACGTTAGAGACACTCCCCTGAGATGTCCAAATTGAGACACACCTCCTAAATTAAGTTATCAGTTAGTGAAATCAGTTAGTGAGTTAGTCTGAGGATTGGAGACTTCAGAGAGAGAAGTACAGAGAAGAGTTCTCTCCCTCTTACCCCCACCTGGATAAGGAGGGAGGGGAATTATGCTGCTATGAGCAGGAAGAGAGAGAGAGAGAGCTGAGCAGGGCCTATGCATGCAGAGAGACAATGCTGTGTATCATGCTGTATGCTGCTCTGCTGAATAAAGATCAACAAGAAAGAGATACTGCTGTGTGGAATCCCTGTCTTTGGTGAATGAGGAGTGTCAGTGGGGGTCCCTCCTCTGAAGATCCCAGAGGATCCCTACTGGCTGGAGGCGCTGCTACCACCCAGAGAATGATCCAACCCAGGTAACCTGTCTGATCCCCTGTCCCTGTCCTGGCTCTCCCCACACCACCGCGGAGCCTCAGCCCTCCTGTTACCTGCAGGTTCAGCACCAAAACCCCTGTGTAACCAGCAAAGGAGTGTACCCCTCCAGATCACTTAGAGGCGGATGGGATAAAAGGGTTGCAGCTGTAAATGGAATTATTACAATTTTACATTATATAAACGTTCAATGAATGGAATAAACAATAAATTAAATTAAAATAAGTTTGAAATCACCTATCCGAGCTGCTATGCATGACTGATCTCTTTTCTCCAGCTTCTTTGAATGTACTATGAGGATGTGACCAGGAACTAACAAGACACTCATGCTAGTGCACGTTTAGAAAGAGGGAGGTCAGGGCTCACAAAGGGGTGTGCCAGGGCTTGTGACAGGCCATGAAGGGGCAGTGCCTTAGTAAATGGTTGTTAAAATAGAATACAAGAAAATTGGTCTTTCAAAGTTGTTTTTTTTAAAACAGAAAATGCTACAAGTATTTTTTCTTACTACAGAACTGATTTATTAAAAAAAAAAAAAAAAAAACATGCAGGATATTGCCTGAACTGCAGCTTTAAGATTAAGATAATCAATTGACCAACAACCATTCACGATAAAAGTGTACAAAAAGATATGTTGTGTTGTTCAGTTGTACTGAAACCGCCATTTCAATATCAGCATCTGGTTATATATGATGTTTAGTAGTAAAAGCTTTTTTTTTAAAGTATTTGTTCTATGAAAAGTTGCATTCACTTATAACCGAGGCAGTGTGGCCCACATTTACTAAGCAGTCTTCTGCTATAAGACACCTTCTGATGATGCTGGAAGACACCACAGTTCATTGACTTAAATCAACTGGAAGGTGTCTATCAGCGCTGGAGCGTGCCCTGCGGCAGAAGACTGCATAGTATATATGGCCCCGCATGCCTTGTGTATACAGGAATCATGCAAATGTACAGAGGTTTCCTGTTCTTGGTAATTGAGGAGTTACTCACAGTTGTTCGCAGTTCTTTTATGCCATTTTTCAAACTTTTCTTCTGGTTCGTATACTTCTGTGTTTCTTTCTTTACAGCCTTTTAATAAAATAAGTGAGTGCGTTACATGAAGATGAATACTAATGTTACAGTATTATTTGAGGAACCCGTCTCCTTACATTGATTGAGTATTGTAATATTTCCCTTACAATCATTGAGCAAATATAATGTATTACTTTAAATCAACATATCACCTTCATACCATCAAAGAGTAATTCTTCACTAGCCTAGGTAGCCTCACTGAAGGGAAAATGACCACTTTGTTTATTTTTATCATGTGGTATGTGGTATGGTCTTTTTATTTGCAGGTTTTCAATGGCCTATGGTCGATACCCAGTTTTGGCGAATTGTCATTCATAAAGATGGGCGGTTCTTAGGTGTGTTGGGGGTGAGGTGAAGGTTGTTTGGGTTGCTAAAGCGGGTAGATACCCATGGCAGGTGGCTAGGCTACATGGAGGGAAGCATGTGGGGGGTTAACCCCTAGTCAATAGTAAGGGTTTGCCAAGAAATGGCTTACCAGCCTCTTATAGTATGCAAAGCGTGGCAATTTGTGTAGTCCTATTTTGCCTATGTATGTGGTGGCTATTATATATTATATACATAGGTGAGATAGGCCTAGGTAAAAATCGGCAATAGAAATAGAAACAAACAAGTGCGCAAAAGAAAATAAACCTCTATGTAAGTGTACACGTGATGTTAATTAATTAGATATATATCACACACCCAAAGAACCAATATTGTGGTTGATAAGTGGTACAAATAAACTGGTGTTACCAATATAGAAGAGCGTCTGCTGCTGAGTAAAGGGTAGCCCAAGACCCTGAAATCTACAAACAACAAAACAAAACAAAGCGCAAAACGATCATCGTGAAGTAGTAAAAAACAGTGTTTATAAAATACGTAGTTCAAGGTTAAGCGTACATCAGGTAAGATTTAAACAGGCACATGAAGCTACACCGTAGCTGTTACCAATAACTGCGACCGGGAACTGCAAAGGATTCTCCCATCAAGGATCTCACTTCCTCTCCCGCACGATCAGCTGGGGTAAAGCAGCCGCCACAGTACCAGTATGTACGTGTGTTGACGCAGTCTCAGAGTCCAGCTTATTGCGTCAATGCGCCCGGTGGAGCCAGAGAGTAATCGGCTCAATCCTGTGAGGCAGCGTGCATCATCCTGTCTCCACACCTCACTGCGCGTCCGCGTTGGTTGATGACGTCACGGCGCATGCGCCGAAGGTGGCAAATCAATCTTGTAGCTTAAAGCATGTGATTCAAAGGCACACGCTACTGATAAACCTCAACTCAAAATAGATATAAATAAAAGGTTGAGTGGTATCTTTCCAACGCGTTTTGTATCTTCAGTTTCCATGAAGAAGTGGCCCATAGAGCTACGAAACGCGTTGGAAAGATACCACTCAACCTTTTATTTATATCTATTTTGAGTTGAGGTTTATCAGTAGCGTGTGCCTTTGAATCGCATGCTTTAAGCTACAAGATTGATTTGCCTCCTTCGGCGCATGCGCCGTGATATCATCAACCTACGCGGACGCGCAGTGAGATGTGGAGACAGGATGATGCACGCTGCCTCACAGGATTGAGCCGATTACTCTCTGGCTCCACCGGGCGCATTGACGCAATAAGCTGGACTCTGAGACTGCGTCAACACACGTACATACTGGTACTGTGGCGGCTGCTTTACCCCAGCTGATCGTGCGGGAGAGGAAGTGAGATCCTTGATGGGAGAATCCTTTGCAGTTCCCGGGTGCAGTTATTGGTAACAGCTACGGTGTAGCTTCATGTGCCTGTTTAAATCTTACCTGATGTACGCTTAACCTTGAACTACCAATTTTATAAACACTGTTTTTTACTACTTCACGATGAGCGTTTTGCGCTTTGTTTTGTTGTTTGTAAAAATCGGCAAGAGCCTGCCAGATATCAGTGTTTAGTGAATAGCATGTGAATAAGTAATTTGGCGTTAATGACGTATTTGCATAAGCTGCATTAAAAATAACAGCAACAAATCACCGCTGTAAGAAGCCCCTTGTCACTGATTTAGTGCGGCGATATGGCCTTAGTGAATAGGTCGATCATTTTTGGGGGGGAGTTAGAACATCTGATAAATCCAATGTATTTATTTATCATTAATGTAAAGAAAATGCCAACAATTCTAAATGAATTATTTCTGGGGATAATAAGCTCTGCCTTCATCTACCATTGTCTCCATGGTGACGAAGGTGTATGGACCAAGTTCTACGGGGAAGAGATTCCATTTACTTTTGTGCCTGGTAGATTCATGCCAGTATATTATTATAATTCCCGGTATTCAAATCTATTCTGCACAGCAATGCATCATAGGTGTTGCTATGCAAGTAGAAATATAAATTTCCTCAATTATTCGATGTATTTTTTCTTTTGCTTGCTCATGAAAAAATGCACCCAGATGTAGATCACCCTTTCATTTAATACTTCTTCCGCTGGTACCTGTGTCAAATGCAAGCACCTTAATGAAATACAGTAGGGTGACGCACCTTGATAAATGAACAGGCTCACATGTAAAATCTCTCTCCTTTATGGCGTATTTCTATCAGCAGATCCACCCCACCAAATATACATTAATAGATATCAATCTATATCTATTTTCATTTATTGGACAGTTACGGATGCAACCCAACTACGTTTTCCTAGAGCTGTGGCACAAAAATCTATTTGTTACTGGGGGCACCCTAGCACAGAAGACATTGTGGGGGCCACACTGACAAATGCCAGCAATAAATAAAAAAAATAATATATATATATATATATATATATCACACACGCACCTCATCTAGTTTCTGATCGAGCCAGGTAGCATCATCAGAAGCGACTGATAAAATACTGTCATCTTGTTCAGTTAACTCCACACTTAACTTCCTGTCCTAAATATATGAAACAAGAGACATCTAGTTAAAATGACTGGTTTAGACATTTAATGCTCATAACAAAACAAAAAGCAGTGTAGGACAGCCACATCAGAGTTTGACTTTATATTTGCACCATCACAGAATTCAAAGTTAATTTGGTTGGGTCAAATATGAGAGCGTTGTTAATGAAGTTTCTTGTCTGTGCTGAGGTTGGTGCCACCTTGTATAGTGTTAGTAGACTATTGCAGGATTCCCTATTATGAGAATTAAACCGTGACAAAATACATCCACATGGGTACCAACTAAACTACAGATTCCATATTTTAATGATTTACCTTCAGCCTTTTTGCATGTATAATGCTTAGAATCTGTAAACATTTTCACACAAAAAAAACCTTAAACTAACAAAATTCTTGGTCTTTTATGTTTTACGTTCATGTTATTAAAAATGGCAGTATATCCCAGTGTCTAAGGGAAAGTGATGCAGGATAAGATACCTTTTAGTGGACAGAGTATTTAATAAATGACGTTATAATGTTCAGAGCTTTCGAAACCTTGTACTGTAGGTTTTCTTCTTCAAGTGCACTTTTGTGACCTTTTGTGCACTTGAAAGCTCTGAACACTAAAACTTCATCTATAAGAAACCCTAATGTTGGTCCACTGAAAGTAATCACAACCTACTGTACATGTAATCTACTTTTCTCCAGGATCAATATACCTTCCTAGAACTACAGTCTCTAGGACAGTTTTTTCAGCTGGGGTTCTATGAATCCTTGGGTTCCCCAGGCATCCCTAATGGGTTCCCTGCACTTTTCAAGGTCATTTGAAAATTGTACCATATACAGAAGAATTTACAATGCATCTGATGTCAGATGCGCTTTTAGAGAGGGTTGGGGTTCCTTACAGTGCATCTGATCTCAGACATGCTATTACAGAGGGTTGGGGTTCCTTACAGTGCATCTGATCTCAGACTCGCTATTAGTGAGGGTTGGGGTTCCACAGAATGTCCGAATTTAATTATAGGGTTCCTTAACCATAGAAAAGTTTAAAAAAAAACTGTGTTCTAAGGGGCTAATGCTATGTAGCCCAAAATGGATTGGATGAAAGCTCCTGTTGATTAATAAGGGAGTTTTTAGATGATGATGCTTCAGATTATATATAATCATCAGCCCCTAAATATTAACCTGTGAATTAAAAGCAGCCCAACAAATGAATGTAATGGATTTTTGTAGAGAAGAACAGACAAAATAAACCTGAGGATTTTGCATACACCAAGAAATACCCAATTGAAAATAAAGATAGACTAGATACAATAGATTTAGTTACAAGAAAACAATGTGAACCTCTGCTTCTTGCTTGTGTGGGACTTGGGAGTTTGCTTCTAATGTCCATAATGACATTTTCTTTAAAGTATGATCTTCTTTACAAATTGGAGCTTCAAGTGCAACTGAGAGGGCGATCCCGTACTCTACAGCTGCATTCTGTCTGCTTTTTCCAGTGGATCTGTAAACACAACAGATTTGATACCATTTCTACTTGTAGTGTGTATAGGTGCAGTTCCTTCTAGCACCACAGGGAAATAACAGCAGTAACACATTTAATAGAATAAATATATAATAATAATAACAATATTATGCATTCAATTAAGATATTCCCTTATTTGTAAAGCAGGACTCACTTCCATTTCAGGCACACTAGTGTGCCATCGCCTATCCCGGTGGTAACAATGGTCTGTCCATCCAAAGAAAAGGCCAGGGAGCGGATACCCCCAGTCTGGAAGGAATGGCAATAGACCTGTGCAAAGCCTTCCTGGTAATAAAAGAAGTTTGACATTACCAAATGTAACTTGCAAGCCTCTCCTATACAGAGGAGATAATCACAGTTATGTGTATAAACATATTCCTGGCATGTTTCTAGAAAGGTGGCATTATTGCATGCAGCGTTTATGGATACTAGGATTTGGGATCTGCATGAAGACATTTAGTTAATCAACAGCAAATACAAATATCATTTGTGAGCACATTCATATGTCTCAGTCAGGTCTACAGCCCTGCTTTTCACTATTAACTATACAATAAATCCACTGCAGCCAGCGATTCTAGGAAATGACATGCAAATGAGCACTTTGCATACCATTTGCCAAAATGCTGTACGGTGGATGGTTTTTGACACTTTGTTTAACCACCATAGCTTATTTAATGTGTAGTTAATCAACAAAAATTAGAATTCAATAAAAAGATCAAATGAGGTTTCAACATCAGTCACAATACTACCACTCTGTGGCCACAACAAGAAAATAGCCAAACTCCATGTCAGGTAGTTACATCTTCAATATGCGCAAAACTCGTATTATCACAGAGCACTGCATTGGTTTAAATGGATTTAAAAGAGGATTAGACATATGTATGGAGGGTTTAATAACCAGTAGCTATAAACACACGTGCCAAATATGCTGAGACTGCATGAACCATTGGGAGCAGAGGGCCCACTGCAGGAAGCAGGTTACACGACACATCTTACCCCGTGTAGTCGAAAAATAGAACCTTGTGCCTTTATGAGGTTTCCATCTTACTTTGCCTGTCATGTATTAAACGAAACATACTTTTTAATAGAAAACACATATATTGTGTCTTCGTGTTGGAATGTTGTTTACCTGCTCCTTTTTCCTATATCTTCTGAGAGTTAAGATGGACTTCTGTCATTTTTAACACCCTTTTTTCGTTATTTCTCATTTTGCTCAAAATATATATATATGTAAACAAAATTGCTATTCCACTAAAGAAATAATGTTAAGGCTGAAAACACATTAAGCTGAAGAGTATTTACCATGGTAACCGTATCTTGAATATATAAAATGCCATCTCTTGCTGATACTGCCATCCACTTGTGGTGGGGTGACAAGCAAAGAAACCCAGGTCCAAGTTGGCTTCCTCGCACCTTCTTCTCTGCAGTCAAAACGGTCACGAGATCACCAGAGGCTTCCTGGGGATAAATGGTCTCCATTCACTAAATACATCAGACAACAGGCCCAGATTCACTTAACTCCCACTCAAATGAATGAGAGTCAGACGTGCTAAAACGTAGCACCCTTTAGTGAATCTGGGCTTCTGGGGGTAATTCTATATGCTCCAAAGTGGCCAACCTGGCCCTTTTCGGTCAAAAACCTGTATTGGTGTCAATAAAGGTTTCTGACCCAAAACGGTCTAAACCATCAATTTTGAGAATGCAGTGTATAATTACTCCCTTAAACCACTATAACGTAATTTTATTGTAAAAATACCTCATTAGAACTTGTACTTGTCAGATAGATAGATAGATAGATAGATAGATAGATAGATAGATAGATAGATAGATAGATAGATAGATAGATAGGACACACTTCATTATTGGATAACAAAATGAAAGATAATAACTGTGTTGTTAGCTCTTGGGAGTAAACCTAAAGAATTACCCACATTATTTTGAGGAGCAGTCCCTCGTAGAACCAAAATTAATCAATCGCAATAAAATGTTTAGAGGGTTAAATGTGGGTAACTGACAAATTGTTTTTACAAAAATCAGACATAAGCATTTTTAAATATTTAAAAAAAAAAGTTAGTCTGGTTGTAGACATGGTTTGATTGATGGGATGTGACTGTGTTTAACAGGAGCTTGCACTGGGAAAGTTTCTCTCTCCCTTATATCATATTGCTTCCCTGGCA
The DNA here is from genome assembly GCF_040206685.1 of Ascaphus truei. NCBI lineage: Eukaryota > Metazoa > Chordata > Amphibia > Anura > Ascaphidae > Ascaphus > Ascaphus truei. The sequence continues at coordinate 132,612,433 of NC_134487.1, forward strand.
TAGACAGACTGGCCTGAGGTTAGAGGTAAAAATGTGCGAATGTCTCTCAAATATTGTCAGAAATATGGACATTTGCAAATGTTTGCGAAGATTATTATGCAAAAATGTTTGCCATTTTCCTCCAAAATATAGCAATTTCTGCCAAATGTACTTAAGTGGAGCTAGAGGTAGGTAACCACCCATTCCTGCTTGTGAGAGAACTATTAGATTCTTTGAGCAGTACAAGCAGTGTACTAAGGCAGGCTGGCAGGGCATGGCAACAACTGTAACCGGTAGTGCTAAGCCCTGCCAGCCTGCCTTAGTACACTGCTTGCATACATAGAAGATGAGACAGAGGCATGTTCTGAATTATTAGTCTATATCTATCCTCCTCCACAGGGCCGGCTGGGAAGTTTGCGGGACTCTGTGCAGTGACATGTACGGGGCCTCGGTTCTTACTTTCTCTGGCACCATCTGCATCTCCCCTCCTCCCGGCATCAACCCCTGCATGGTCCCATCATTATGGCTCCGCGATGTCAAATGGCGCCCCATTGTCATAGCAACGTGACACTATTTGACGTCGCGGAGCCATAATGATGGGACCATGCAGGGGGAGATGCCGGGAGGAGACAAGATGCTGGCAGGAGAAGGTAAGAGAGCGTTACAGAGGCCCCGCATTCAGTTTAATTGTTGTGGGGGAGACCGCGGAAACTCTGTAACAGCGGGGCTCGGTGCAGTGGCACAGACTGCACAGCCACAACGCCGGCCCTGCTCCTCCAGTCCAATCATTCAGTAGGTAAAACTAGTGAGGTCCATCTGGGCCTGGATAAGAGTATGCAACAACTCCCAGACAGGGAAGAACCAGTGCACAGCGTCAGTCATGGGATAAATTCAAAAGGATTTATTCATATTAAAAACATGGACAGAAAAAGTACTGATGCAGTCACTCTGCATCTAAGAGTGACTGCATCAGTACTTTTTCTGTCCATGTTTTTAATATGAATTAATCCTTTTGAATTACTTATCCCACGACTGAGGCTGTGCACCGGTTCTTCCCTGTCTGGGAGTTGTTGCATACTGGTTCCTATTTACCAGGGAGCACGCAGAGCAGAGGATTTGCGTGCTGTTTGAGAATCCAGGCTACAGGCTGCCATACTATGTATCACTATCTACCCGGCAAGAGGTGACGTCAGACTGACCGGAGAGAGAGGCTGGGAGTCCCGTCAGGATTCCCTACAGGCGGAGACGCTGAGTTCCTGAGACCGCTGCCAAACGGAGTGACAAGCGGTGGGGTGGGGGAAGGGCGCTGAGACCCTGCACTCGACGTCATCGATGCCTTAAGTGATGGGCCAGTCGAGATTTGCATCCGGATAAGAGATACGGAGCGGTTCACTAATAGGTCCACAAGATCTAAAACATCGTGACTCTCTCCACTAATCAGCCTGTCACCAAGCCGTGAGTAACTGACTCTCACTGAGAGTAATAACTTTTAAACATACAGCAGAACTGTTCCTCTGTTCTAAGACTGGTGAGATACTTTTGAGCACCGAATTTTGGAGTGATCTTGCTCTGATATTATCCCTGGATAAGAGTAGGTGGCAGGTGCCTTTGCACATTCAAAGTGGTTGAGGCCTGTTGTCCACTATGATCCTCTCCCTCGCTGTCACTGTGTAAGGTCAGTCAGTAATCAATCATCATCATCAAGCATTTACTGCCTGTGATACTGTTTGCTTCTGTCCTATTTATGGTATTTGCATAACATTTTCTAAAGAGGGCATTTTTGCCACTAGAATTTACAGTAAATAATTAGTCGTCAATCACAAATATTGGTCAAGCTTAAAAACTATTTACTGTAAATTTTGGTGAGTATAGTACCCTCCAGAAAATGTGATGGAAATTCTTGTTGATGACGAGGCAAAAGTTTTTGTGATCGTAGAAAGTCCACAGTATATTAAGGTTTTGTGAGCCTGTGCAAAGGTTTCACACATCTCAAGTTAGAGGAAACACTTCAACATTCACAGGCCCAGATGAAGAGAAACCTATGTTTGCTTTAACCTTAATTATGTGTGTTTGAGAACACCAGTAAAAATGTTAAATTGTTTACAATATGTTTCCCCCTCCCCAGAAATTAAAGGGATTATCCTTGCTGGAGACACCTGTGAACGATTCTAAACCATCTCTTTACCACTCTAGCAGTAAAATGGTTAACGGACAATCATCACAAATCCCTATGTACTTCTGGTACCCCAACATCAATAATTACAATCCTCCAATTCACTGATGTTAAACATACAGAATATAACTACATATATATTTAATAGCACTTATTGACTCTGACCAGGCAACACTATATGAGTCCAGCTGAGCTGGATCGCCTGTTGCTGCGATTTCTACCTTGCAAACTCACAATATATGCTTGTTTTATATCTACCGGTACTAAATGTGAGTGCGATTACAGTCAAGGGGTATTGAAGCATTTGCGAAGCACAGACCTGCCACACTAAGGGCTGTAATATAGTGCGCCTGCACGTGGCGCGCACGTTACGTTTGTATGTTGTCAGCGGTGACGAGTACGGCTAGTAGGCGTGGCTCGGACGTCACAGCGTTAGGCAGCGCTATGATTGGCTCACAGTGTCATGTGACTCGGCAGCAGCGCGAAAATAAAAAATTCTTGTATTTGCTCTGATCTGTCGCACCACCGCTCGCAGCCGTGTGCGCGCGCGTCTCAACTGTATCAACGTCAGCCTCCCGCGGTCAATTATCATCGACGCGCGTGCGCACACGGTAGCAGCATTATCTTCTAAATCCTAGGGGTGGTTTTTTTCCCATAAAGGAGTTGTGTAGTATTAGATAAAACGTACTGCATTCGTTCCAACTCTTTATGCTCTTTTTAACGCGTTTTAATGTTTTAAGCTTCCTTGGGTTACTATAACAACCATTTCAAAAAGCACAGCACTTCCTCTTTTGAAATAGGCGGCCATATTGGGTGCCCTGGAAAGCAGGATCTTTGCCAATCGATCACGCGAGAACGGGTCGATCGGCAGCTTTGATAATTACATTGCGCTAAAGGTAAGCAACTGCTGCATTTATTATTATTATTATTATTGACGAGAGAGATAATGAGATAATGTCCCTGGAAGTTCAAATTCAAATGCATTCAATTTCTGTGTTTTTGCCAAGACTATTATTGTTTTCTGTGTGGTGTGAGGCTTTAATAAGCGTGTTTCAACGGCACATTTGAACTAGGGGGCTATAACTGGATACGGACCAGATCCGTGCCCCGAGCTAAGTACCGCACTTTGTGAGCTCCTGTGCACACTGTTCATTAACACTTAGATTACCATTTCTACCAACCTACAGTTAGGGTTGATTAACCCTGCATTTAGGGATCCTCCACGACCAGAGTCATTTCCACATTTTAGCCTATTGCGGCTGTACTAAACCATCACTAGTGAGCTTTCACTCAATTACTGCATATTTTGCATAGCATTTTTGGCATATACCTTTGCATGGTCAGTCCACCGTCACCTGTATCTATTTTACAGGCTTTTTAACCTTGTTATTGCTGAACCAGGGGTCTAACTATTCAGTTAATGATTGTTCATCACTGCTAATCAGCAGATAGGTAGGATCTCTACCTTTCCCCCCTAGATTTCAGTTTAAGTATTGTGTATTTCTGTCTGTTTTGTGTGTTGTTTTACCACTGTCAGTTGTTCATTTATTTCAACGATTTTGACACTTATTTTAACTAACATAATTAAAGCATTTTAATTTTAAGTTTATCATCATTACATTTTCACATACAACGAGTGCTGCCCTGAGGGTGTCTTTGTTCTCTAGTAATCATCCTGTTCTCTCCCCTTATTGCACCGTTGTTTATCTCACTTTATTATAGGCTGATGCGAGGGTCTTCATCCCCTTCCCTTTCCCCCATTGTTGTATCAAATGCATTCAATGCAGAACAGACATACCTTTGGGAGCACAAATTTGTACATGAACGGCAAATAGCTGCAGTAACCAATGACGGTGTTGGCATTGCTTCCCATAACTGCATGAAACAGAGGGTGTTCCACTTCGTAATGATGCTTCTGGATCAGGCCATCTTTAAGCATCCCTCTTTCATCAACGTATTGAGCAGGACCTAGAAAATCAGAAGATAATAAAAGACTATTACTACAGAAACTTTTCTAGTAAAAGATAAAGGAACTCCTTTGGCCCCCCAGACCGTTGTCAGTGATACTTTGCAACAATGAAATGTACAACATTTACTTGATAAGATGTGTGGTGTCAGAGAAAACATTCCCAGTTTTGTCCCTCCTTCCTCTTCTGTTTTCTCTCCTGTGGAGCAGACAAGAGCCATAGCTTTGATTTGCTTTGTATCCTTGGAGCTCCATGTTGACAAGGACATAATGTCTCCATCAACGACTGTAAAACAAGATGAGATTGTATGACTTTGCAGTTGAATGTTAATAAAGATTACTGGGTACTTATTACTGTGTACATGAGATTACTTAGTGAATCAAGGCCACAGCCCTTTTTAGTTTTTATTATATATATATATATATATATATATATATATATATATATATATATATATATATACATATATATATATATACATATATATATATATACATATATATATATATATACATATATATATATATACATATATATATATATACATATATATATATATATATACATATATATATATATATACATATATATATATACATATATATATATATACATATATATTGTGACAGAAACCAGGGGATGGTAATAAATTCCGTATATAGGGCTCCCAGGATACTAGACAGTTTCTATCCTGTTTGGCCTGGGAGTGCAGCCTTATAATACATACACTCCATCCCACAGTTTGGCAAGCGCTGGAACTGAGGGATGAGAGATCCAGACCAGAGTTTGTCTGCTGCCTGATTTCTGTCTCCTGTCATGCTAATTAGGAATCAGGTATGAAAGACTGATTTCCTGTTTGCTCTGGTCTCCCCACAAGAGCCAGGAGGCTGGAAGGCTGCTGAACTACAGAGGGGAGAAGCCTCTTCCCCAAAC